>NW_012107742.1:1157944-1169520 GCF_000951045.1 Mandrillus leucophaeus | reverse complement strand
CTACTGTTCAAGAGTTAGCCTTACCCCTGTACGAATGAGAGTGACAAATACAATAATAGGTTTGGGAAGAGAATTTGCTCCTTAATTTTGTATACAATACATTCTTGGCCACAAGCTATGCATATGACTATCTTGTTTACAATGTGTTCTCAATCTTTAGAACAATACCTTTCATAGAGTAGTAACTTTTTTATGAAGCCTTTCAATGTTTCATGAATGACCGGTTCAAATGCAAAGCCTAAAACAATGGATAAATAACTCTGATCTTAAAAATAAAAAAGAAATGAAAAGTTAGACTGAAGAACTATAAAGTGCAGATAATAGTTTAGTAATTTTTTCACATGACACATTCAGTATTATTTTACTACAATTTCTAACTTTACTTTAGCTTTCACTTTAGAAATAGCCAGTAAAATGAAATGTTTTGGTAGCTGAACATGGATTATCATTGCACGTGCCATCGCTTTCTTGCTTATGAATACTTACAGTAATTTACTAATCTGAGAAAATTTGAGATAAAGCAGTACATCAGTTCTTAAGCTTATTCCTCACTTAACAAGTAGCAGTAGAAATGACTCATACAAAAGTGCATTAGCTATACAGAATTTTAAAACCTCAGACTTTGAGAGAGTAGATTAAAGGTGTTTTTCACAATCCTCAAAGACTGCACAAACTCCGGATGATTGAGAAGTGAAATAAGATGTTTGGAAATAAATTTGACAGTATACATTAAAAAAACTCAACATGTTTATAGATTTAACTAATTCCTCAGAAATCTATACTAAAGAAACAAGAAGTATGGAAAATGCTTTATAAACCCAAATGTTCATTACATTTCTTGTTTTAAAAGAGACAAAATAGAAAGAGCATAAAAATAAATCATTTAGGAATGGTTAAAAATTATGAAATATCATTGACTGAAATTATACAGTGGGAATAATATTGACCCAAAGTTAGTGATGCAAATGTAAAATTGGACAATATTTGCTACTTGTGATGAGACAAAGTGTTAAGAGTCTTAATAATTGGAAGGCTGTGTTAAATACACATGCTGCTGCAAAAAGACAAACTAGAATGTAATTGATGAAGATGAACATAAACTTTAACTTTGGTGGGAAGAACTCTAAATATATTTATAAAGAGCTAAGAATAAGATGACTTGAAAATATCAAGTATCGCATACCAATTAAGAAAAGGCACTGCTATTATTAAGAGTGTTAACATCTAGGAAACAGGTCTCTTTAGCAATATTTGCCAACCATACAGAAATGCCAACAGTAAAGATTGAAAATTAAATTGCCAAGACTACTGAGCAATCAAGAAAGCAATCTCCATCTATCCAACACCCCCTCCCCCAGTAGATACTATCACTAGAACAATGAAAGAAAATCAAAATTACTTATGCACCAATGAAAAGAAAATGTAATATATAATTTTTTTTTTTTTTAAGACAGGGTTTCCCTCCTGTCACCCAGGCTGGAGTGCAGTGGCACACTCTTGGCTCACTACAATCTCCACCTCCCGGGTTCAAGCGATCCTCCTGTCTCAGCTTCCGGAGTAACTGGGACTACAGGCACGTGCTACCACACCTAAATAATTTTTGTATTTCTAGTAGACGGGGTTTTACCATCTTGGCTATGCTGGTCTCAAACTCCTGACCTCAAGTGATCCACCTGCCTCAGCCTGGTTAAGTGCTGGGATTACAGGCTTGAGCCACCGCTCCCGGCCGCAATATATAAAATTTAACTAGATTTGCAGAAACTCACGTGCGAAGACAAAGAAGGGTCATAAGCGACTTTGTGATCTTCATTACTGGCACATACAATCATAGAAGGATCATCACACAGCAGATCCTGAGGGGGAGTCATTTCAGGTGTCAGGTTGAGAAAATTGAACTCTGTCTTTGCAGAATGAGAGGCAACACATAGATTGTAGGAATAGGGCAAAGTCCCCTCGCTGTGGTTGGGAGGAACCTCTGGCCCAGACTTGGAGCAGAGACCCGTTTGAAAATAGCCCTCAGTGTTGAGGCTGGAGGAACGTCGCAGGCGCAGGGCGATCGCCAGAATTACCGCGAGGAGAAAGAGCACTGAGATCAAGGCCAAGGCCACCACCAGGTAAAACTGCAGTTCCGTCTGGGGGTCAGAGGGCTCAGGGCTGCCGCTAAGGTCTGGCAATACCTCTTGCAGGCTATCCGCGAAGATTAGGTGCAGCGTGGCGGTGGCGGAGAGTGGCGGCTGTCCTCCATCACGCACAGCGACCAGCAGGCGCTGGCGGGCCGCGTCCCTCTCGCCCAAGGCACGCGCTGTGCGCACCTCACCCGTGCGCAGCCCCAGGCTGAAGAGCCCGGGCTCGCTGGCCTGCAGCACGTGGTAGGACAGCCAGGCGTTGTGTCCCGAGTCTGCGTCCACCGCCACCACCTTGGTCACTAGGTAGCCGGGCTCTGCGGCGCGTGGCACCATATCGAAGAGGGCGGAGCCATCGGGCCCCAGCGCGGGGTACAACACCAGTGGCACATTGTCATTGAGGTCGCCCACTAACACGCGCAGGCTCACGTTGGCGCTGAGCGCAGGTGAGCCCTGGTCGGTGGCCTGCAGTGTGAGTTCGAAGGCGCGCAGCTGCTCATGATCGAAGGCGCGCTGCGCGAACACAACCCCGCTCTGCGCGCTCACGGACACGTAGGATAAAATCTTCCGCGGCTCCAGGTCGCTCGCTAGGATGGAGTAGGAAACTTGGCCATTGGGGCCCAAGTCAGGGTCAGAGGCACTGATTTGAGCGATAGAGGCGCCAGGAGGATTGTTCTCTGCCACGTGAACCATGTAGCAAGTCTGTTGGAAAAGTGGGGCATTATCGTTGACGTCGGAGATGTGCAAGGTGACAATTATGCTGGAGGAGAGAGGCGGCTTGCCCCCGTCGGTGGCTGTGATGGTGAGATTGTATTCTGGGATCTCCTCCCGGTCCAGGGCGCCGTCTGTCATTAGTTTGTAATAGTTCTTTGAGGAAGATTTCAAAATAAACTTGGCATTTCCCAACACTTGGCAGTAAACTTCTCCATTTTCTCCAGAGTCTCTGTCTCTCGTTTTTATCAAGGCGATGACTGTTCCTGGTGGCGAATCCTCTGGTAGGGGAGTAAATACTGAAGTCACAATAACTTCAGGTGCACAATCATTCTCATCAAGAATTTCAACTTGGATACTGCAGTGGGCTGCTAGATCTCCAGGATCTTTTGCTTCAATACTCAGAGTGTAACTACTTGCAATCTCAAAATCCAAATCATCCTTTGTCGTGATTTCTCCTGTTTTTTCATTTAAGTTGAAAAAGCGTTTGACTTGTTCGTCCACATTATGAAAGGAGTAGGTGATCTCCGCGTTTATGCCTTCATCCCGGTCAGTGGCCGTCACTTGAAGCACAAAGAAGCCCGGGGGCACGTCCTCCCTCAGGGTGACCCTGTACACATCCTGGCTGAACACCGGAGGGTTATCATTGGCATCCGTGACTTGGATTCGGATTTGGGTCGTGCCGCTTTGAGGTGGGTCTCCGCCATCCACAGCTGTGAGGACCAGTTGATGGAAACTATGCTCTTCTCTGTCCAGAGAATGTTTTAGAATCAGCTCAGGATATTTACGTCCATCTGGAGTCCGTTTCTCAGCGAGATCAAAGTACTCGTTGTCATTAAGGTGGTATCTTTGTAGTGAATTAGGACCAACATCTGAATCCAGAGCTGGGTCAAGTGGAAATGTTGTACCTGGCTTAGTGGATTCGCCAATTTTTAAATGAATCTTACTCTGTTTGAATAGTGGGGTATTATCATTTATATCCTGCACAATTACTGCTATGTGGAAAATATTTAGTGGGTTTTCAGCGACAGTATCGAAATCCAGAACACACAGAGGCTGCTTCCCGCATATCTGCTCTCGGTCTATTTTGTCACCCACAATTAAGTCCCCGCTTTCTGGGTTTACTGTGAAATATTCCTTCTCTGCGCTAACCCGCAGCTTCCGGGCAGGCAAGTCCCGGACGCTGAGCCCCAGATCCTTGGCGAGGTTTCCTACGACAGAGTTTTTGGCCAGCTCCTCTGGAATTGAATAGCGGATCTGGTCTGAGAGAGCCCCGGGGAACAAGGACAACAGGAAGGGCAACAGTACCTGCAGCCACCACACCAGCCCGTACCTCCCTGCGCTCGCCTTCATCTTCTGTCTCCCTCGGGCTCCCTGTGCTCCTTTGCCCATAGGAGGAATAAGCCTTCCGAGGATGGCAGAATCCGGGCTCAGGTCACTTTTCCTGCCTTTGTTTTCTGTTTCCGAATCTACACTGGCCTCCTCTGCGTGGTTGGTTTGTGCAGGAAGTTCCCTTCTAAGAGGCTCCCAAAAGCTTCTCTGGATCTTCTCTTCGTTCTTTTGACCGACAGCGACGCTCAGAGGTTTTCTCAGGAAACTGCACCAACGGCTTGTAAATGTTTGCTAAGAACATTTTTCTTTTCTTCTTCTTCCTTTTTTTTAATTTATAAAGTCTTCATTTGTTTTTAAATATGCGAAATATTCATATAGTTCCAAATTCAAAAGGTGCATTCATCCCTGCTTTAGATGAGGAGAATTGCTTTCACAGGGGAAATGAGTGTTAAGGTTTCTTGGGTATCCTTCTGGAGATATGTTTTACATAGTGCAACGGATTTTTATAAATATTCTGTCTCCTTCTTTACACAAATGTAAGCATACAACATACCATGTTCTTCACATTGCTTTTATATTTGTTATATCTTAAAGATCATATCAGTACACAGAGAGCTTTCCCATTTATTTTTATAGTTATCTAGTGGCCCATAATATAGTTATCTAGTAGTCCATAATATGAATATACAACAATTTGTTTAATCAACATTGTTATTTACTAAAAGAAACTCACTGCCCATTCTAACAAAAACACATTTTTAAAAAAATTTGATTTTAGGTTATAAATTATCTACTGCTTTCCTAGGCCTTTAAAACGTATGGCACTCTCATTCTGGATTATATTCCTAATGCCAACACCTGAATATGCTTGACACAGTTTCAGGCCAATTGAGCATTTCCAAATTATATTTTATGGTTTAATTACTTTAAACAATCTCTCCTCAGATGTGAGTTGTCTCTCAACATTCACTTGTTATTTCTGCTTTCTGCTTACCAACCCAGGTAACTGCATATCATATTCCAGCTTACTCTACATATTGCACCACAACTTTCTATGAATACAAAACCATGTAGAAACTAAAACTCTCCTTTGTAAATCAAATTGAGGCATATTCCACAGTCTATCACTACAACTTCCAGTTATCAAATTACACTAATTTGTGTAAGCATATGCATTCATGAATTTTGAATTAACTCACAGAACTAAATGAAAGCACAAAGAACAAAAGTGTTGTATATCTCCTACACACAAAATATTTTCCCACATATAAAATAATCCCAGAGCCACATGGTGACAGAAATATCTGATAGCAATTTGTAGCAATAGGGATGAGGCCAACTTACTAAGCAGCATAAATCATATCAGTCCAGAACCCAAGTAACTCAACCTTTGAAAGAGGCTTACATGATGAAAAGAGAAAAGACTCCAAAAACTTATATTTTTCCTTAGAAATCAAGAAAGTCTCGCCTTTTCACAAGATGGCACCAAAAGCAAAGAAGGAAGCTCCTGTCCCTCCTAAAGCCAAAGCCAAAGCGAAGGCTTTAAAGGCCAAGAAGGCAGTGTTGAAAGGTGTCCACAGCCACAAAAAAAAGAAGACCCGCACGTCACCCACCTTCCGGTGGCTCAAGACACTGCGACTCCAGAGACAGCCCAAATATCCTCCGAAGAGCGCCCCGAGGAGAAACAAGCTTGACCACTATGCTATCATCAAGTTTCCGCTGACCACTGAGTCTACTATAAAGAAGATAGAAGACAACAACACACTTGTGTTCACTGTGGATGTTAAAGCCAACAAGCAACCTTCTTCACAGGCTGTGAAGAAGCTCTATGACATTGATGTGGTCAAGGTCAACACCCTGATTCGGCCTGATGGAGAGAAAAAGGCATATATTTGACTGGCTCCTGATTATGATGCTTTGGATGTTGCCAACAAAATTGGGATCATCTAAACTGAGTCCAGCTGCCTAATTCTATATATATATATATATATATATATATTTTCAACAACAACAACAACAAAAGAAATCAAGAAAGTCTCAATAGGGATGTCATGATAGGCAATTTAAAAATTATTAAAGTTACTTCTAGAATCTACTTAAATATGAGTGAAATTAACTTTCAAATATTTCTCATAATCACAGGAGTGCACCAAAGGAATCACGTATAGTCACCGCTGGTGCATCTCAGAACAGCAACAAGAAAATATTTGAAATGTAACAGTTCATTGAGAAAATATCCTGTTAAAGTTATATCTAAAAGTTAAACTCATAAGTTGCCAGTATTCTTAAATTAATGTTGCCTATTATAATGCAAAATACCCTTTCAAGGAAGGAAAAGTAAACTTCAAGTAAAGCATGGTACAGTGTAAAAATAGGAAATTAAAAAATCCTCAGTCCAGATCCAATAATAACTTCATGAGAAAGAATATTGTAAACGTGAATTTACACAATTGCCTTCTATTTCACAGGTCTCTTGTATCTTTGCAGTAACACCTAAAGGAAAAGGAAATTTATTCTTTATTTTATTTTACTTTATTTTATTTTACTTCTTGGAGACAGAGGCTTGCTCTGTCACCCAGGCTGGAGTACAGTGGCATGATCTCAGCTCATTGCAACCTCTGCCTCCCAGGTTCCAGCAATTCTCATGTCTCAGCCTCCAGGGTAGCTGGGACTACAGGCGTGCCCCACCACGCCCGGCTAACTTTTTGTATTTTAGTAGAGACTGGGTTTCACCATGTTGCCTGGACTGGTCTCAAACTCCTGAGCTCAGGCAATCCACCCTCCTCACACTCTCAAAGTGCTAGGATTACAGGTGTGAGCCACCGCACCCAGCACAGAAAAGGACATTTAAGGAAATGAGGTGGTTTAGAGTTGTAAAATTAGAAAATTCTGGCTGAAACTACAACTGAATGAAGACCAAAAAGGATAATAAACAACATTTTTGTGTGGTAAAGAGTGTTGGTCATTACTGAAGCGTCATCCACCAGTTCTCTTTACAGCAATAAAATATTAAAAGAGGCACCTTTATTTGATATATTACATATGTAATAGGAGACATTTACACAACTCTTTGTCTATATTTCAGTGTGGTATGATCTATTATAAGATTGACTCACCTGAAGATTAAGGTCTCCTTTTGTTTCAAGTAAATCCTGAGTTATCAGAAGAGGCTCGCTTTTCTCACAGCTCTCCTGGCTGATGAGCGTGTCTGCATAGTTGGGCTGGGGGAAGATCAGATGACTCTTCCTCGAGTCCGCGGTGAGGGAGACCTCGTGGGAGTAGGTCTGCAGGAAAGCCCGAACCCCGTCCACGCCCACAAAGTGCGAGGCAGGCACACCTGCCAACCTGCTGCCTTCAGCGTGAAGCAGGCGTGACTTGTGCCAGCGTCTCAGCTTGAGTGCTAGCAGCACCGTGACAAAAGCCAGGAAGACGCAGGAGACAGCGGCCACTGCCACCACGAGATAGAGTGTGAGGCCCGAGTCGTCTGGGTCTGCTGAAGGCTTGAGGCTGCCCAAGTCAGCCAGGACATCTGGGATGCTGTTGGCCACAGCCACAGTGAGTGTGACGGTGGCCGAGAGAGGGGGCTGGCCGTGGTCCTGGACGACCACTACAAGGCTCTGCTTGAGCGCATCTCTGTCCAGCAGGGCCCGTGCGGTGCGCACCTCGCCTGTGTGCAGCCCCACTGCAAATAGTCCCGGCTCGCTGGCCTTGAGTAGGCGGTAGGACAGCCAGGCATTCTGGCCTGAGTCTCTGTCCACTGCCACCACTTTGGTCACCAGGTAGCCGGAATCTGCGGAGCGGGGTGCCAGCTCCACACCAGTGGAGCCATCTGTAGGGAAGGTGGGGTACAGGATCTCAGGGACATTGTCGTTCTGGTCCAGCACAAAGAGGCTCACTGACACATTGCTGCTGAGTGGAGGGTCTCCACTGTCACTGGCTGTCACCAGTAACTGCAGGTCTCTAAGCTGCTCATAGTCGAAGGAACGAAGTGCATATAGGATCCCAGTATTGGAGTTGATGGAGACATAGGAGGACAGGAGTGCATCCTGGAAGGTGTCTTCGGCCAGGGAGTAAGTGATTAGGGCATTGTCACCACTGTCAGGGTCTTGAGCAGTCATAGATAAGATGGAGGCTCCTCTGGGGTTGTTTTCAGGAATGTAGGCAGAGTAGGAAGCATGAGGGAAAGTGGGTGGGTTGTCATTGATGTCCATCACCTGCAGTGAAATATGAGTTTCTGTAGACAGTGGAGGAATTCCCTGGTCAGTTGCAGTTACAGTGATGTTATATTCTGAGACTTCTTCCCTGTCCAGTGTTCTGTGTGTCAACAACCGATAATAATTTTCATAGGTCTTTTCAAGTGTGAATGGCAGATTATCTGGAATAGAACATGTGACTAGGCCATTTCCTCCTGAGTCACTGTCATGCACGTTGAAAAGTGCAATTACTGTACCCGGGGAAGAAGTTTCCTGGACTGAGCTGGTGAGAGATGTAACTGTGACTTCTGGTGCGTTGTCATTTTCATCCAGAACTGTCACCAGTACCTTGCTTCTAGCCCGGAGACCAGGCCCATCATGGGCTTCTACATCTATGTCATAGAATCCAGAGTCCTCATAATCTAGATCCCCCAATATTGTTATATCCCCACTCAGAGAATTTAACTGAAATAGCTGTGATATTTTGTCTCTTACTTTCCGGAAAGAATACGTCACGTCTCCATTGGCTCCTTCATCTGGATCAGTGGCTTTTACGGTGAGTAGCCGAGTGCCTACAGGAACGTTCTCACGAACACTTACGTGGTACTTGGGCTGAGTGAACAGGGGAGCATTATCGTTGGTATCCACAAGTATTATGAGAATCCTGGCAGTGCCAGAGCGAACCGGGTCACCTCCGTCGAAGGCGGTGAGAACGAGGTGGTGAACCGCCTCTTCCTCGCGATCTAGAGCACGTTCCAGCACCAGCTCTGGGTACTTAATCCCATCGGCCCCGCTTTGCATGTCCAGGGAAAAGTAACCGTTTGAGTTGAGCTGGTAACCCTGCAGGCAGTTTACCCCTACATCCGGATCAAAAGCTTCAGGAAGAGGAAATCTTGTCCCAGGATTTTCATTTTCAGCAACTTTTATTTCCCTCTGTTCTGTCCCAAAACTGGGTGGGTTATCATTAACATCGATTATTTCCACCTCTACCCGCAAAATCTTCACTGTATCTTCTAGGAGAATCTCCAGTATTGTCACACAGTTTGGAGATCTGTCGCAGAGCTCCTCCCGGTCTATCCTACCCGCGGTGACCAAACTGCCGCTGCGCGGGTTCAGGGCGAAAAGCTGCGTCCTACCTCTGGAGACGATGCGGACTCCGCGCTCCACCAGCTCCCGGGGCGCCAACCCCAGGTCCTTGGCGATGTTGCCCACCACTGAGCCTTCTTCCTGCTCCTCAAACACCGAGTAGCGGATCTGTTCGGCCCTAATTTCCCCCAGAACCCCCAGGAGAAGGCAGATTTGGAGCAGCCGGGTGCGGTCTGGGCTAGCAGGAGGCGCCGCCATTACAACCCCGCCGCGGAGTCGCCTGTGCTTTGGTTTTCCCTCTGTCGAAGCCTGAGGAGCCCCAGGATATTCTGGGTCCAAAATGAAGTGCATTCACAGCCGGAGCTCTCAGGGCTTCGGCTTGAAGCTTTCATAAAGCTCCAGAGCCAGTGCTTTGTGCTGCGGCAATCTTGTGATTCTGATTAAATTTCTGGTTTGTCTTTTCCCCCGATTGGTGAACAGCGACACCCAGAGTCTAAACCTGTTACTGCAATTTATTCTTGGTTAAAAAAAGTTTACTTTTTATACACGTTTCTATTCCTATTTCTGCCAAGATAATAAAAGTCAAATTCCTGTTTTTGATTTGCAACGAAAATTCAAGAATTATCCAAATCTTCCTGTACAATAAACTTTATAAAGTTATTTATTTTCTTAGAGAAAATATGACGATTTTTTTTTCTAAGAATGTGTTCTCCATCTTTTCAGTTTTCATCTTGTTCATCCCCACAGCTCATTCTCAGTACTGTGTACTGTGTGAGGGACATACTTATCTCTCCTAAAGAGAAAGGTGGACTTGAAAAATGGAGGAGACGATAAGTGAAAAGACAGTGGGACAGGAACTTGGAGGTTCGGCTTTAGTCCCAATTTATGCAGTAACAAGTTTCCTTACTTGAGTTGACCCTCTAGAACCTGGGGCAATGCTTCAATTCATTTGCAAAAAAACCCAGCTACTGTTCAAGAGTTAGCCTTACCCCTGTACGAATGAGAGTGACAAATACAATAATAGGTTTGGGAAGAGAATTTGCTCCTTAATTTTGTATACAATACATTCTTGGCCACAAGCTATGCATATGACTATCTTGTTTACAATGTGTTCTCAATCTTTAGAACAATACCTTTCATAGAGTAGTAACTTTTTTATGAAGCCTTTCAATGTTTCATGAATGACCGGTTCAAATGCAAAGCCTAAAACAATGGATAAATAACTCTGATCTTAAAAATAAAAAAGAAATGAAAAGTTAGACTGAAGAACTATAAAGTGCAGATAATAGTTTAGTAATTTTTTCACATGACACATTCAGTATTATTTTACTACAATTTCTAACTTTACTTTAGCTTTCACTTTAGAAATAGCCAGTAAAATGAAATGTTTTGGTAGCTGAACATGGATTATCATTGCACGTGCCATCGCTTTCTTGCTTATGAATACTTACAGTAATTTACTAATCTGAGAAAATTTGAGATAAAGCAGTACATCAGTTCTTAAGCTTATTCCTCACTTAACAAGTAGCAGTAGAAATGACTCATACAAAAGTGCATTAGCTATACAGAATTTTAAAACCTCAGACTTTGAGAGAGTAGATTAAAGGTGTTTTTCACAATCCTCAAAGACTGCACAAACTCCGGATGATTGAGAAGTGAAATAAGATGTTTGGAAATAAATTTGACAGTATACATTAAAAAAACTCAACATGTTTATAGATTTAACTAATTCCTCAGAAATCTATACTAAAGAAACAAGAAGTATGGAAAATGCTTTATAAACCCAAATGTTCATTACATTTCTTGTTTTAAAAGAGACAAAATAGAAAGAGCATAAAAATAAATCATTTAGGAATGGTTAAAAATTATGAAATATCATTGACTGAAATTATACAGTGGGAATAATATTGACCCAAAGTTAGTGATGCAAATGTAAAATTGGACAATATTTGCTACTTGTGATGAGATAAAGTGTTAAGAGTCTTAATAATTGGAAGGCTGTGTTAAATACACATGCTGCTGCAAAAAGACAAACTAGAATGTAATTGATGAAGATGAACATAAACTTTAACTTTGGTGGGAAGAACTCTAAATATATTTATAAAGAGCTAAGAATAAGATGACTTGAAAA
>NW_012107742.1:1106884-1157894 GCF_000951045.1 Mandrillus leucophaeus | reverse complement strand
TGGCGGGCCGCGTCCCTCTCGCCCAAGGCACGCGCTGTGCGCACCTCACCCGTGCGCAGCCCCAGGCTGAAGAGCCCGGGCTCGCTGGCCTGCAGCACGTGGTAGGACAGCCAGGCGTTGTGTCCCGAGTCTGCGTCCACCGCCACCACCTTGGTCACCAGGTAGCCAGGCTCTGCGGCGCGTGGCACCATATCGAAAAGTGCAGAGCCATCAGACCCCAGCGCAGGGTACAGCACCCGCGGCGCATTGTCATTGAGGTCGCCCACCAACACTCGCAGGCTCACGTTGGCGCTGAGCGCGGGGGAGCCCTGGTCGCAGGCCTGCAGTGTGAGCTCGAAGGCGCGCAACTGCTCGTGGTCGAAGGCGCGCTGCGCGAACACCACCCCGCTCTGCGCGCTCACGGACACGTAGGACAACAGCTCCTGCGGCTCCAGGTCACTGGCCAGAATAGAGTAGGAGACGCTGCCGTTGGGTCCCAAATCCGGGTCGGAGGCGCTCACTTGTGCAATAGAGGCTCCAGGTGGGTTGTTCTCAGCCACATGGACCACGTAGGAGGCCTGATGGAAAACAGGTGCATTGTCGTTGATGTCGGAGATGTGCAGGGTGATGCTTGTCCTGGAGGAAAGGGATGGTTTGCCCTTGTCGGTGGCTATGATTGTGATGTTGTAGTCTGCTGTCTGCTCCCGGTTTAGGGCTCCACCAATCACCATCTTGTAAAAATTCTTCGAGGTGGATTCTAATTTGAAAGGAACGTCTTCCTGAATAGAGCATGTCACCATGCCATTTTGCCCAGAATCCTTGTCTCGCACTTTTATGAGGGCTATTACAGTTCCAAGGTCTGAATCCTCTGGAATCTGGTTAGAGAAGGACATGAATGTCACCTCAGGGGCATTGTCATTCTCATCAACGATTTCTATTTGAACATTACAGTGAGCTGTGTGTACTCCTCCATCCTTGGCTTCTACACCCAACACATATCTACTTGTTTCTTCAAAGTCCAATGTGCCATTGGTTGTGATGTCGCCGGTATTTGGATTGAGATTGAAGAGGCTGGTACTTATTGGGGAATTGAGGAAGGCATAGGTGATCTCTGCATTAATGCCCTCATCCTGGTCTGTGGCCATCACCCGCAGCACGGAGGTTCCCCACGGCACGTTTTCTTGGAGGCTAACCCTGTATACATCCTGGCTAAACATGGGAGCATTATCATTGGCATCGGTGACTCGGATCGAGATGTGGGTGGTGCCGCTTAGAGGCGGGTCCCCGCCATCCATGGCAGTCAGGATTAAGCGATGAGAGCTCTGATGTTCCCTGTCTAGAGGTTTTTCCAGCAGTAATTCCGGATATTTACTTCCATCAGGACTTTCCTTCGTTGACAGAGAGAAGTATTGATTGGGGTTGATGGTGTATATCTTCAGTGAATTGCCGTCCACATCTGCATCTTGCGCAGAATCCAGAGAGAATTTTACCCCGGGTAAGGCTGACTCACAAATTTCTAAGTTAATGCCTTTTGCAACGAAACGTGGTGCATTGTCATTAATATCTTGGATTACAACAACCACGTGGAAAACATTCATTGGGTTTTCAGAGACCGTTTCGAATTCTAGTGCACACTCAAGTTTCCTTCCGCAAATCTTCTCTCGATCTATCCTACCGTTCACTAACAAATCCCCGCTCTCCAAACTAACGTTGAAATAATCCTCTGCACTAACCCGCAGTTTTCGAGTTGGCAACTCCTGGACACTGAGCCCCAGATCCTTAGCAAGGTTCCCCACCCGTGAGCCGTTGGCTAGCTCCTCTGGAATCGTGTATCGGATCTGCTGGGAGATGGCCCCGCAGAACAAAGACAGCAGAAAGGGAAACAGTACCTGACTTTTCATCGTTTCGGCTTCTCTGACTCTCTGCATTTCAGGAACTCTCCGCGGAGCTTCTTTTCTCTGGGATGTTTTTTTTAAAAAGCAATGACAGCACCCTGGACTTCTGTAATTTGAGCGTAAGACTTATCAGTTAGGCGCTCGAGGGTGAACAGGGGCAGCGTCCGTCCTCAGTGCACCGGACAAGGCAGGAAGGCACCCTGCCTGACGCTCCTGCAGAATTGAGACGCCTTCACTTCCTTTTGGTCGACAGCGGCGCCCAGAGGCTGTCTTGGAAAACTGCACAGTGCCCAGCTATTTATCCTCAAAGCGCAACCTCTTGAATCTATGTACCCTGTCTTTAATTTGCTGGAAGGAACCAAATACTCACATTTCCCCCTTTACATTTCAATTTTCTAGTTTGTCATCATCACATAAGGGTCTTCATCATTTTGTATTCTTTTTTCATTTAAAAAATTCACAAGGCACACAGTCATTTTTTTCAGTTTTGGGGGCAAAAAAAATCTTCAGTGATTTCACTATATTTATAAACTCTGGCATGACTGCTGTATCCATATAAGTGAATTGATAATTTTTATTTATATTTTTAGTGGACTAAAATACCTACCTTTCTGTAAATTCATTGGAATAAGTTCCCTTATCTAGTATTTTAAATCTCTCCATATATATGTTATCAAGTCAGTAATACTTTTCAAAGATAGTTTTTGCAAAAAAGAGGAAATCACAGCCTTACGATTATGTTAATATATTTCTCTTCTTTATAAAATATAGATAATATTTCCAGTTAAGTAGGGCAAAGTCTGATATTTTGTTAAAAGGGCAAATTTAGTATTGGGGTACACACACATGCTTTTATGAAGTGGAATTTCATATAATGTATATTTGTTTTATGAAACCAGTGTTTCTTTTTTAAATGAATGTATATGAAATACTCTAGGCTGTGTGCAGCGACCTGTGATCCCAGCACTTTGGGAGGCCAACATGGGAAGAACACATGAGGTCAGGAGTTTAAGACCAGTCTGGCCAACATGGTGCAAGCCGTTTCTACTAAAAAAATAAAAATTAGCTGGGCATGGTGGCAGGTACCTGTAACCCCAGCTACTTGGGAGGTTGAGGCAGGAGAATCGCTTAATCCAGGAGGTAGAGTTTGCAGTGAGCTGAGATCATGCCACTGAAGTCCATCCTGGGTGACAGAGCAAGACTCTGTCTCAAAAACATTCTCTATAATGCCAATTCTCAGCTCCAGCCAACTTAAACCATCAATGAGCAAAACGAGTTTGACTTGACCACTGGTAAATATTGGAGATGTATTCAGAGTTCTTAGACACCCAATTCTGCAACTTATTCTGTAGTTCCAGGCTTAGAACTCGTCTTGGTTCAAAGCAAATCCCTTTATTTCAAATGCATTACCAAATGAGATCCAACTCAACAGTTTATTCTACTATTTTGCAGTGCTCACCCATACTCATACTCCAGTTGAAACAGCCTATTATCTGTTTTCTTAAGATACCTTTTCACTTGTTTCCTTGCATCATGCCTTTATACTTTCTGTTCCTTTTATTATGAACTTCTCCTCCCTTTCTGTTGCAATGGATTCTTGCCCATTCTTCAAAAAAATAAAAATAAACCCTTTTTAGTGAAAATGGGATGTCCAAGATCTTCCATCACCTGTACAAGTAGGTGGAATTGTGTGGGTTCCATATTCTCAGTGTATTTTCATGACACATATGTAGGCTATATTTCATATAGAATTCTTAGAAATTCTCTTTGAGCATACAAATCCCCCCTGACACTAGCTAATTAACTTTTTTTTCTCCTTACAGGGAAAGTGATACTGATACTATAAACTTTTTTTTTTCTAAAAATGATACGTTAAAAGTTACACGCCTTTTTCTTTTGAGACAGGATCATCCTATGTTGCCCAAGTAGGTCTCGAAGTCCTAGGCTCAGAAGTCCTCCCCTGGCTATGGGCCTTTAAAATTCTGTGATGTATTTGCATGTTTGAGTGAGAATACACCTTACTCTGCTTACAGCTTTTGTGTTCTGGCCCTGTTGTCTCATACATTTAAATGTGCCTTTTCCTAATATATTGAGGGAGGAATCTATTCTTTCATTTGGGTTCTAATAAAATATATTTTGGTCTAATTTTGGATGACTCTCTTACATGATTTCATGAGTGAAAATAATTTCATAAATTGCAGAATAAGCCAACAATTTCTGGATGAAGAAAGTTGTAGAACATGACAAAAGAAGGGACTTCTATTCCATTGTTGGAAGAGACGGTCTGGAAATCCGCCACAGAGGCTGAGACATATTCCCTTACTTATTTTTAATATCCTTCTCAAGGGCAAGAAATACCACTCCAAGGCTCATAATAGTTTAGGTAGGTGAACTTTCCACCCTCAGGCAAAATGTTGAAATATGAATACACACATAAGCATATACTTTAGGCATACGTAACAGGCATTATAGGTAAAACCATTTGATCAGCCTCTACTTTTTCATCTGTCTTGGAAGGAGTTAAACATAATTTAATTTCATGGGCATATAAAATATATTTTATTCATATATATTTTTACTTGTATGTATCAGGATAGGCTATATAGGCTGGAATGACAAACTCCAAAGCACAGGAATTTAAAATGAAAAAGGCCTATTTATCACAGGTATACAGACCAGTGTTGTGGTTCTCTCATCATAGTTACTCAAGGACCCAGGTAGAAGGAGCAGTCACAATTTCAAATAGTAACTTAGAGATCGAAAATTCCCACAATTGCAGATTCCTCTAGGAAGTGACACACTTTACCTCCACTCACAATGTATTATTGTTTCCCTAAGCCCACTCAACCATAATCAGACCAGGGAGTGCAGTCCTACTATAGGCCCAGAAAGAAAGGGGGACAAATATTTAGCCAAAGGACTAATGACAACCTCATGGCTTTATTTCTCAAATACACATGTGTTAAAGCTTTATAATAACCACATTCTCATAATTGTTCTTCATAATATTCAAAGAAATAAATAAACTCACCTGAAGTAGGTTGGAATCTCCTTTCGTTTCAAGTAAATCCTGAGTTACCAGAAGAGGCTCGCTTTTCTCACAGCTCTCCTGGCTGATGAGCGTGTCCGCATAGTTGGGCTGGGGGAAAATCAGGTGGCTCTTCCGCGAGTCCGCAGTGAGGGAGACCTCGTGGGAATAGGTCTGCAGGAAAGCCCGAACCCCGTCCACGCCCACAAAGTGCGAGCCGGGCACGCTCGCTAAGCCGCCTCCCGAAGCCTGCAGCAGACGTGACTTGTGCCAGCGCCTTAGCCTGAGCGCCAGCAGCACGATGACAAAGGCCAGGAAGACGCAGGAGACCGCGGCCACCGCCACCACCAGGTACAGAGTGAGTTCCGAATCGTTGGGTTTGGCGGAGGGCTCGAGGCTGCCCAGATCGGCCAGGATGTCGGGGATCCTGTCTGCCACGGCCACGGTAAGCGTGACAGTGGCGGAGAGAGGGGGCTGGCCGTGGTCCTGGACGGCCACCACGAGGCTCTGCTTGAGCGCGTCTCTGTCCAGCAGGGCTCGCGCCGTGCGCACCTCGCCCGTGTGCAGCCCCACCGCGAAGAGTCCTGGCTCGCTGGCCTTGAGCAGGTGGTAAGACAGCCAGGCGTTCTGGCCCGAGTCTCTGTCCACCGCCACCACCTTGGTCACCAGGTAGCCAGGCTCTGCGGAGCGGGGCGCCAGCTCCACGCCGGTGGAACCATCTGTGGGGATGGCGGGGTACAGGATCTCGGGCGCATTGTCGTTCTGGTCCAGCACGAACAGGTTCAGCGACACGTTGCTGCTGAGTGGAGGGTTCCCGCTGTCGCTGGCTGTCACCAGTAGTTTCAAGTCTCTAAATTGCTCGTAGTCGAAGGATCGCAGCGCATATAGGACGCCAGTGTTGGAGTTGATGGAGACGTAGGAGGACAGGGGCGCCCCCTGGAGGGTGTCCTCGGTCAATGCATAAGTGATGTGGGCGTTGTCGTTGCTATCTGGGTCCTGGGCCGTCACTGAGAATATGGAGGCTCCTCTGGGGTTGTTTTCTGGAATGTAGGCGGAGTAGGATAAGTGGGGGAAGGTGGGTGGGTTGTCATTGATGTCAATCACATTCAAGATGATGTGAGTTTCTGTGGACAGTGGCGGGCTTCCCCCATCTGAGGCTCTCAGACTAATGTTATATTCTGACATTTGTTCGCGGTCTAGGGATGTGGCCGTCACTAAGCGGTAATATTGGTCTATTGATTTTTCTAACTTAAATGGCAGATTTCCCAGGACAAAAACTGCAACCTGCCCATTCTGCCCAGAATCTCGGTCATGCACATCGATAAGAGCAATTTCTCTTCCAACGGTGCCCTCTTCTGGCACTGAGCCTGTGAGAGACGTAATTGTAATTTCTGGAGCATTGTCATTCACATCCAGAACCGTGAGTAGAATCTTGGCTCTTGAAAGAAGACCTGGTCCATCCTGTGCTTCAATTTTAATTTCATAGAACATGGCATTCTCATAATCTAGATTTTTTAATATTGATACTTCTCCACTCACTGAGTTGAGATGGAAAATCTCAGCGATTTTCCCAGGCATTTTATCTAGAATATAAGACACTTGAGCGTTGAATCCCTCATCAGGGTCAGTAGCATTCACTGTGAGCAGCCGGGTACCCACAGGCACGTTCTCCCAAACACTTACACGGTACTCAGACTGAGTAAACATTGGTGGGTTGTCATTTGCATCCAGGACTATCACTTGGATGTGCAAGTTGCCAGAGTGGACAGGGTCGCCACCATCAGAGGCAACCAGGACAAGCTGGTGAATTTCTTTTTTCTTACGGTCCAGGGCCTGCTCCAGCACCAGCTCTGGATACTTGGCCCCCTCAGAGACGCTATTCACAGCCAGGGAGAAGTAGTCATTAGGGCTAAGCTTGTAGTTCTGCAGGGAGTTCATGCCTACATCTGGGTCAAAAGCAGTTTTAAGTGGAAATCGGGTCCCAGGAACCGTTAGTTCACCAATTTTTATTTCCAATTCCTCTGTTGGGAAATTAGGAGCATTATCATTAATATCTTTAATTTCTATTTCTACTTCAAAAATTTTCAATTTATCCTCAACCAGGATGTTAAATTTTACCAGACACAGCGGGATCTGAGCGCAGAGCTCCTCCCGGTCTATCCTCTCCGCGGTGACCAAGCTGCCGCTTCGCGGATTCAGAGAGAAAAGCTGCGTCCTACCTCTGGTGACGATGCGGACTCCGCGCTCAGCCAGCTCCCGGGGCTCTAACCCCAGGTCTTTAGCGATGTTGCCCACGAAGGAACCTTTATCTTGCTCCTCAGACACCGAGTAGCGGATCTGACCGGATCCTGTTTCACACAGCGTCCCCAGAAGCGCGCACAGCAGGGCCAGTCCTCTGCCATTTCGGAAACTCAGGCATTTGGTCATTTCCTTTTCGGGGAATAGCTTTCTCTGAATTCGGTTCCAGTTTCCCACGACGGACTCCAATCTTATTTTCTCAAGAAACGAAGTATTTTACGGGCCTAATTCACAGGTCAAACCGCTCGTTGACTAAGAGGTGAGGTTGGCAGCCGCCTCGGATTTTCTGAGTCTAATTTGCTGGTTCTTTGCATTGCAGGAGCAAGGAAATGGACTAGTTCTCCAGCTGCGTTCTCCTTCTTGAGTGGTCAACAGCGACACTAAGAGGCCTAACCGTTTACTGCATCCTCTCAGACAAACATGATTATTTTTGAGTTATCCAAGACCTGAAATCCTTCTTGTCAGAGATAAGAGGACTAGTGTTGATTGAACATAATTGAATTGATATATGTTAAACAGTGTGGCCTCAAGTTATCTTTCTTGGGAATCCACGCACTAACCTTAATGCCACCAATATTGCTTCAGACATAGTGGAGTTAACTGTTTTGAACTGTTCCGTTTAAGAAACACACAGTAACAAAGAACTGGCCCTAAGGACCAACACAACTATTAAAAGACATGACCACCACTTGTTCTTCAACCACTGAATCTTGATAATGTGTTTATTGTTATACTTACTACATTTATCAGGGTTATTTGATATCTTTCACCTTTCCCTCTCTATACTTTTAACTCTCTAAGAGCTGAGAGAAGGAAAAGAAGAAAAGAAGCACACAGAAATATCAGCCATATTTATACATTATATTTCTTTAAGTTTGTTCTTGGTGACCTGATAACTTAGTTTCAATATTTGTTGTTATTTAATATTCATTAAACAAATACATAATTAGGTGTCAGACAATATGTTTAGGGATTTAAGGTGAACAATATAGACACAGTCACTTCCTTCACAGAGATTATAAGGATATAAAAGCAAACAGGGAATTGTAGCGTACTGAGATAATTACCATAGTGGGAAAAGCCAAGCGGGTTAGGGGGGCCTTCAATTGGGCCTTTAAGGTTAGCAAAGGCTTTCCCAGGAAACATGAGAGGAGTGGATCAGTGAAAAGGCCTGGATGTGGGAGAGAACAGCATGACAATGCCTAGATGTGAGAGAGAAATCACAGCCCCTCAGGGTACTGAAAGAAGTTCGCTTTGTTTAAATCTAGACTGTAAGGATGTTTTTTCAAAACCCACTGCTAAAACCAGTAGAAATAAGCTTTTATGTTCCAGAATCTCTTTCTCTATAAGTTTCCAAGCACAGAAATATAAACACATATATTTGTCATTTCAATCATGATGCATGACATATCTATGCATAAGGCATTTATTCTTGTGGAGTTACTACACACACTAAAAATAACTGCTTTAATTATCCTGTTTATACTTTATTATTCACTTACAAGTAAAGATATTGTGACATATTATGCCACAGTGAGTTCCAATTTTACTCATAGAGAATTATGTAATAGTAACCAAAACAACACATTGTCTCAGAAAAGATGCAACATAAAGAATCACGGCACTTTGAGAGATACGGTGTCATTCAATAAAAGGCTCAATTGGTACATGATAATTTCCAAATAAAAATTAAAAATTATGCCATTTACATAGAACATTAGTGTGTTTATTGTTCTCTGTTATTAAATACATAACCAACATACTAAAAGCCAACATAGGAAGAGGAACGGGAAAAGAAAATTGTTCAGAGGGGCATTGGGATTGGGTGAGGGATTGGGAACATTTCTAGCAGCTATTGTGAGTAGAAACCTTGAGAAGAGAGATGTATACAAAAGATGGTTCTGGACAATTGTATGATATGAATCTTTTGTATCTTTTCTTTAAGCAAAACTATATTGAGGATATATATTATTTTAAAGATTAAAAGGCAATATGGTTCCCACATATGAGAAAGATAAAAAAAGGAGAAACCTGTTTATTACTACTCTACAACTTTATTATAGAGCAGATGATAAGTCAGTCACTTCTTCAAGAAGCACATAGCTTAGAGACTAATGTGATTTTTAAAACTAAGCCAAAATAATATGACATAACTTCCGGAAACACTGTAAGGAATGTATATTTCTAAATTTCCATATTTTTAACAGGGAAGGGCATGCAAGTTAAGGAAAACAATTTTGCTGTCAAACCGAGAGAAATATATTAAGACTGAATGAGAAAGAATTAGCCGACTAAGGTGTTTCACTGTTCATATACAGATTCAAATATAAAGTAAAAGTCATATTTTAAAAGAAGAAAGGACTTGAGCAAACATAAACTCCAATCTTTATATTTTTAACAAAGAAAAAATTGTTGATCCGGGTGGATGAGATGATTTGCCCAGGAGTGAAGAAGAAAGTGTAAGAGACCAGATACCCTAGTTACTCAATGCAGTGCTCTTTGGATAATCATCTATTAACTCCTGGTTTACATTCATTGCACAACGATTCTCGTGTCTCTTCTTCGTCTTATAGCCTGTGAACACTAAAACCTACCAAGAAATAATTCACCAAGACTCACTTCCTACAACTTGACTCTGCCCTCAAGGAAATATGGGGAACAAAATAGATATAGTAAACAAGTAAGTGAATTACTTCAGCAAACTAGCTTGTACGGATGTTGTGAAAAGATAGATTACCTGAGAAGACGTTTCTTCCCTTTCATCTTCGAGTAGAGATTGAGGTGCTGATAAAAAATCCTTTTTCTCACAGCTCTCCTGGCTGATGAGCGTGTCAGCGTAGTTGGGCTGGGGGAAGATCAGGTGACTCTTCCGCGAGTCCGCAGTGAGAGAGACCTCGTGGGAATAGGTCTGCAGGAAAGCCCGCACCCCATTCACGCCCACAAAGTGCGAGCTGGGCATGCCTGTCAAGCTGCCTCCTGAAGCCTGCAGCAGACGTGACTTGTGCCAGCGCCTTAGCCTGAGCGCCAGCAGCACGATGACAAAGGCCAGGAAGACGCAGGAGACCGCAGCCACCGCCACCACCAGGTACAGAGTGAGGTCCGAATCGTTGGGTTTGGCGGAGGGCTCGAGGCTGCCCAGATCGGCCAGGATGTCGGGGATCCTGTCTGCCACGGCCACGGTGAGCGTGACAGTGGTGGAGAGAGGGGGCTGGCCGTGGTCCTGGACGGCCACCACGAGGCTCTGCTTGAGCGCGTCTCTGTCCAGCAGGGCTCGCGCCGTGCGCACCAGTCCTGGCTCGCTGGCCTTGAGCAGGTGGTAAGACAGCCAGGCGTTCTGGCCCGAGTCTCTGTCCACCGCCACCACCTTGGTCACCAGGTAGCCGGGCTCTGCGGAGCGGGGCGCCAGCTCCACGCCGGTGGAACCATCTGTGGGGATGGCGGGGTACAGGATCTCGGGCGCGTTGTCGTTCTGGTCCAGCACGAACAGGCTTACTGATACATTGCTACTGAGTGGAGGGTTCCCGCTGTCCCGCGCCATCACCCACAGTTGCAAGTCTCGAAACTGCTCGTAATCAAAGGAGCGCAGTGCATAGAGGACTCCAGTGTCAGAGTTGATAGAGATGTAAGAGGATAAGGGTGCCCCCTGAACAGTGTCCTCCGCGAAAGAGTAAGTTACATGAGCATTGTCGTTGCTGTCGGGGTCATGGGCCGTCACTGAGAAGACAGAGGCTCCTCTGGGGTTGTTTTCAGGAATGTAGGCGGAGTAGGATGTGCGGGAGAAGGCGGGTGCGTTGTCGTTGATGTCTGCCACCTGCAGCAAAACGTGAGCATCCGTGGACAGGGAGGGGTTCCCTCCATCTTTAGCGGTTAGAGTGATGTTGTAAAAGGAAAACTGTTCCCTGTCAAGGGCTCTGGTTGTAACCAGTCGGTAGTAATTGTCCACTGACTTTTCTAACTTAAAGGGAAGATTCTCAGGGAGTGAACAGGTGATGAATGCATTCTGCCCAGAGTCTCTATCATGTACATTAAAAAGCCCAATTACGGTTCCTGGAGGAGAGTCTTCAGAAACTGAGCTAGTAGCAGATGTTATGTAAAATTCTGGGGCATTGTCATTCACGTCCAGAACCGTAATGATAACCTTCGTTCTGGTTAGAAGGCCCGGACCGTCCTGAGCTTCAATATCAATTTCATGGAATGTAGCATCCTCATAATCTAGATCTTTTATGATTGTCAGATCTCCAGATGTTGACTTAAGCTCAAATACCTCTGAGGTTTCTCCAGGGCTTTTCTCTAGAAAATAAGCCACTTGAGCGTTGTAGCCCTCATCTGCGTCAGTGGCGGTCACCGTGAGTATCCGGGTGTCCACGGGCGTATTCTCGGGAACGCTTATGCGGTACTCGGGCTGTGTAAAAACAGGCGCGTTGTCGTTCACATCCAGGACCTTCATGCAGATGCGGGAGGTGCCAGATAGCACTGGGTCACCCCCATCAGAAGCCACGAGAACGAGGTGGTGAACAGCCTCTTCCTCGCGGTCCAGAGCGCGCTCCAGCACCAGTTCTGGGTACTTGTTCCCATCAACTCCGCTTCGCACGTCCAGGGAGAAGTGATCATTTAGGTTGAGTGCATACTTCTGAAGGGCGTTCTCACCTACGTCCGCATCATGCGCATTCTTAAGAGGAATCCGGAATCCTGGCGTAGTGGTTTCACTGATTTTTAGCTCCAGTTCCTCTACTCCAAAGCGAGGGGCATTATCGTTAATATCTGTTATTTCCACCTCTACTGAATAAATAGTCAATGTGTCCTCCAGCAGGATGTTAAAATTCAACAGACACGGTGCGCTCTGAGCGCAGAGCTCCTCCCGGTCTATCCTGCTCGCAGTGACCAAGCTGCCGCTTCGCGGGTTCAGAGCAAAGAGCTGGGTCCTACCTCTGGAGACGATGCGGACTCCCCGCTCTGCCAGTGCCAGGGGCTCCAAACCCAAGTCCTTGGCGATGTTGCCTACGAAGGAGCCTCTGTCGATCTCTTCTGGCACAGAATAGCGAATCTGCCCAGCCCTGGCCTCCCACAGGGTCGCCAAAAGGAAGCACAGCAGGACCAGTTTTCTGCAGTGTGGCAACTTTTGCAGAGCCGCCATTTCCTTCCTGTCGCAGTTTTCTCCGAGTCAACTTCCAGCATTCAGTGCGGATTCCAATCTTTATTCCTCAGGCTGTGAGATGACCAGCATTCACAGGACCCAGGTCACTATGGAGACAAATGGTGGGCTGTTCGACTGAATTTCTTTGGTGCCCTGAAGCTTTAGGGCCAAACCTCCAGCCTGTTGTGCTGCGGGAGGCGTGCTGCTGGATTGGTTGGCTTTGCTGCTTTTTACTCCTTAGGTGGTCAACAGCGACGCTCAGAGGCCTAAATAATTTCTGCACCTGCTCGGGAAAACGTAAGTTACTTCTTCTTTGTTTGCCTTTGTTGACTTTCAAGGTGCTTTAAAGAATCTTACAGCTCTAAGATACCGTAGAATTAGATCTTTCAAAACAGGAATCTTTTTTATCAGGATTAATAAGACTGGTATAAATGAACATGACCTTGATAATAGTTGCTAGGAAAGTATTATTGACTGCTCAAGGCATTAATCAATGCCACCACTGCTCTTGCTACAAACATCTTCCATCTCTTATTGTATAATCAGAAGCAGTAAGATCAATTAAGAAACGTTAGCTACATTTTCTTCTAAGGTTATATATTTTGAACTTTTGTGGTTGATGGCTTAGCATTTACCTTCAAAATCTGCCTTTAAATTATTGAATCATCAGACACTTAGTTGGGTACATGTGCCTCCCACTTTGCATGACTGGGGCTGGAGATAGAAATGGTAAACATGATAAACATAGGCCCTGGTCTCAAGCATGAAGGTTGGAGGAGGACATAAGAAAGTAAAGAGAGTGTAATAGAGTAATGAGAGTGTAATAGAATAAAGTAAAGAGAGTGTAATTGCCATGATATGAGGTAAGAAACACTGGGTGATGGAGAAATACCTGGGAAGGGTATCCAGTCTAGATTTGGAGTCAGAAGAGTCTTTTTGAGGGCATGATTGAAGCTGAATCCTAAAAAGTAGGATTGAATCAAGAAAAAGGCTGAAGAATTGTTCTAGAACCTCAGAATAAATGCTTGAAGGTGAGAGACAGCATGGAACATTACAGAAATGGAAAGCAGATCTATTTGATAAAGCTAGAGTTGGAAGGGGATTTTGGAATCAGTCACTTAAAATTGTTTGAGGTTGTCAAGTTCTTTTTCTGATATTCATTTTCCAAGGGTGTAAAATACAATGCAGTGGATGTCTTCTTACTCCTGTTTTATCTTTATCATTTTGACCATTGTCAAGCATACAATTCTGTGACATTAAGTACATTCAAATTACATTCTGGTGTGATCATTACCACTATCCACCTCCAGAGCTTTTTCATCCTCCCCAACTGAAACTCTGTACTTATTAAATAGTAACTCCCCATTGCCTTTCACCCAGTCCCTGGCAGCTACCATTCTACCTTTTGCTCTATGAGTTTGACTAATCTAGGAACTTCATATATGAGGAATTGTACAGTATTTGTCATTTTTTGACAGGTTTATTTCACTTGACAACATGTCTTTGAAGTTCGTCCATATTGTAGCATGTAACAGAATTCCCTTCCTTTTTAAGGCTGAATAATAGTCCATTGCATTTGTGAACCACTTTTTGTTTACCCATTCATCTGTCAATGGACACTTGGGTTACTTCCACTTTTCAACTATTGTGACTAATGCTGCCATAAACATAGGTGTACAAATATCTGTTGAAGTCCCTACTTTCACTTCTTTTGGGTAATAACCAGAGTGGAATTGCTGGATTATATGGTAATCCTATGTTTAAATTTTTGAGGAATCACCATACCATTTTCCACAGCAGTTGTATCATTTTATATTCACCAGCAATGCACAAGAATTCCAATTTATCCATATTCTTGTTAACACTTATTTTCTTTTCTTTTATGACAGCAATTCTAACGAATGTGAAGTAGTATCTCATTACGGTTTTGATTTGCATTTCCCTAATGACTAGTGATGTTGAACATATGACTAGTGATGTTGAACATCTTTTCATATGGTTTTGGCCATTTGTATATCATCTTTGGAGAAATGTCTATTCAAGTCCTTTGCTCATTTTAACATCCAATTGTTTGGGAGGTTTTGTTGTTGAATTGTGGGAGTTCTTTATTCTGGATATCCATTCTTAGATATATGATTTGGAAACATTTTCTGTCATTCTGTGGGCTGCCTTTTCACTCTATTGATATTGTTCTTTGCTGCACATAGTTTTTAATTGTGATAAAGTCCAGTATACCTTTATTTTTTCTTTTGTTGCTTGTGCTTTTGGTGTCATATCCAAGAAATCATTGCCAAAATCAATGTTATGAAGGTTTCCTCCTGTTTTCTTCTGACAGTTGCATAGTTTTAGTTCTTAAACGTAATAGCTAAAAGGGTTTTATTGCTTCTGAATATTGCTTCTTTGATCCATTTTGAATTAATTTTTGTAAGTGGTATAAGTGGAATTGCCCATTTCTGGTGACCCTTTAGTCTGTTTGCCTTTTGACTCCTTCCTTGTTGAAATTTTCTCATTTTTACTTTCATCCATTCCTCTTAGAAGACTGAAGAAAAATGTATTGGAAATAATTGATACCAACCATGTTTTCTTGTAGAGTTACTATGGTATATCTTGCTTTGGTTTTTTAATTTTTATTTTTGTGTTTGTGTTTGTTTTGTTTTATAGAGGTTGGGTCTTGTTATACTGCCCAGGCTGGATTCAAACTCCTGGGCTCAAGCAATCCTACTGCCTCAGCCTACTCAATAGCTGGGATTCTAGATATGCCATTGTGCCTGGCTCTGTTAAATGAGTCCTAACATTAGACTTGACAGAATTTTCATTTTCTCCCCACTGGTTTTACTATAACATTTTTTGTCTGCTTCTGTTACTTTATCCTCAGAATTCTTCCATGGTTGCATTTCAAAAATGTATCTCTTTGTTATTTTTTACATCATTTTATTTTAGTATATACTCATTATGTGTTTTTTATCTTCTTAAATGGCAAGCTAAATTCATGTATTTTAAAGAATTTTGGCCGGGCGGGGTGGCTCAAGCCTGTAATCCCAGCACTTTGGGAGGCTGAGACGGGCGGATCACGAGGTCAGGAGATTGAGACCATCCTGGCTAACACAGTGAAACCCTGTCTCTACTAAAAAAACACAAAAAACTAGCCGGGTGAGGTGGCAGGCGCCTGTAGTCCCAGTTACTTGGGAGGCTGAGGCAGGAGAATGGCGTGACCCTGGGAGGTGGAGCTTGCAGTGAGCTGAGATCCGGCCACTGCACTCCAGCCTGGGCGACAGAGCGAGACTCCGTCTCAACAAAAAAAAAAAAAAAGGAATTTTGTTTGTTTTTTAAAAAAAATTATTGCATTTGTCTATAAACTTACTCCTAATTAGTTTTAGCTGCATCTCACAATTTTTAATAAATAATATTTAAATCCTTCTCTTCTGAGTAGTTGTCATTGTCATTGTGATTTTTGAAATCCAAGGGTTATTTAAGGGTGTGGATGTAAATATCCAAACTTTTTCCCCCTTTTCTATTTTTAAATGTTTGCTTTCTGATTTAAGTATGTGTTGTAAGGCAAGTATATTATTGGTACTTTGGAATTCGCTGAACCCTTTTTTGTAATGACTAGATAATAAACTTGTAGATTGTCTATCTGTTCAAGGATGACTATTCCATATTTGTTGTGTGTAGAACAGATCTATTAGAATCCTAATAGATCAACCTTATAAATTATGTTGTTTAGATCTTCTGTATATTAACGAACTTTCTCCCTGTAGGGTCTATTATTTCTTATGGAATTATGTTAAAATATTCTGGTATTTTCTAAGCTACATTTTTTGGTAATAGAAGCTCATATTTTTATATTCTTTTGATCATCTGTTCTTTTTACAACTATAATCAGTTCATTTTTTAAAATCACATTTTGTGTTTGTTACCTTAAATACAACTTTGTTGTTATATTAATATTAACATGACTGCTTTCTTTTTCTGTGTGCATACATACATAGTTTTACTGTTTAGGTGTATTTTTAAGTATATGTATTATTAGAATATGGATTTTAAAAATCAACTAATTTTGTAATATTTGTCCTTTAATAGGTAAATGTAGCTCACTTGTATATACACAGAAAAAAGTTATGATTATAAGAGCTGAGAAAGTCCAGAACTGAGATAACTTAGCTATCAATTGAGAGTATACTCTTGGTACCAAGCAAAAAATAAAAATAAAAATGCAACAGACACACAGCAAGAATGAGAGAAAGTCTTCAATGGTTATCAGAGAAAAAACAGAGATTACCTTAAAAGATAAGAGTTTGTTGAAAGCTTCTTACTAGCAACAATAAATTCTACGAGACATGTGTGTTTTGAAATTTTGGTTTGTATATTTATTTTTAGTGGAAGAGCTCTGTTTATTTTCAGTTTTAGTTTGTTTTTCTTTTCTACACTATGTCCCTGTCTCCTTCCCTCCTGGGTTCAGTGCTCATTTATAATGGTTTTGAAATAAATAATTTCTATCTGACCTCAGGTCCCAGGCCATAACTGGGTCTCTTAATGACGCTTTAGTGATACCCAGCAGTGATATTCTGGATACCACAGCTCACATGAGAGATACTTGGTGTTCGCTGTCTCTATCCAGCATCCGTGTCTGTCTCTTTCTCTTGGTCTACACAGCTTACCAAGAAAGCTATAACCACACGAATTGGGCGGCAGCTTCTATTTTTATTTATTTATTTATTTACTTATTTAACATGGTGTGGCTCTGTTGCCCAGGCTGGAGTGCAGTGGCGCCATCGCGGTTCGCTGAAGCCTTGACTTCCTGGGCTCAAGCGATCCCGCCACATCAGCACCTGCGCCGGCCCGCCCCGCCCCGCCTCGCCCCGCCTCGCCCCGCCCCGCGTAGCTGGGACTACAGTTGCAGGCCACCGTGTCTGGCTGGTCTTGAACTCCAGGGCTCCAGGGATCTTTCCGCCTCAGCCTCTCAAATTGTTGGCAATACAGACGTGAGCCACTGCGCCCAGCTAGGCAGCATGTTCATGCATCTTTCTGTTCCTTTTTAACCAGCTGAAGGGCCTCATTGCTTGTTTTGGATTCAGGCAGTAAGCCTGGTCCAGGTCATTTATCTAGTCTGAAGCACTTCTGTCCCTATTACATTGTTGGAGGCAGTTTCCTAACCTTCAATTTCTTCTTTTAAGTCCAAGACTATAACTCACATGGCTTCAGACCAGCTAACCACTTTGCTTTTGCTTTCCTCTTATATTTTATGTATCTCTGTATTTTATTGGATCAGAGTAAATATAAAAAAGCATGGACTTACTCCCCGACCATGCTTTTTTTTCCTTCTGAAAAGTTAACACACATTAAAGTAGGATGTATACTTGATTTTTGTTAGTTGATTTCATTACAGGTATAATGTAATAAGTCAGGAGGCTTCAAAGCTGTTTCTCAAGTTGCACGATAAATTTTCTGTTGTTCACTTTGTTACTTCATAAATTACTTAAATAGATGTATTCTTCAGTACAGGCACCACTGCTCACACCTGTAATATCAGCACTTTGGGAGGCTGAGGTGGGAGGATCACTTAAGCCCAGGAGGTAGTGGCTGCAGTGAGCCATGATCACGCCACTGCACTCCAGCAAGACCCTGTCTCAAAACTTAAAAAAATCTGATAATAAAGATAGAATAAAGGGCTAAAATATTCAACAATAATTTAAAATTGCAGTTTATATAGATCCCTATAATCTTATATGAACACAATTAAAAATACTACTTTAGACAATCTTCACCTCTTCAAATGTCCCTAAATAAAATATCACAGTGTACTGACAGATGACGTCTACATTAAATTCCGGGGTAAATTAGCAGGTATTTATAACAAGAAAATTTGAAAATAGTATTAGACATTTAAATATTGGTGAGCCTTTTCTAATCAAACCCTTTAACCCAGAGGCAAGTAAGAAAATGTTAGAAGCTAAATCACCCTGTTTCTAATGCAGTGCTCCTTCCAGACAGAGATGGCATCTCACACATACCTTCAACCCAACCACCTACATTATGATCACAGTCTCCTTTTCAATGCAAGAACAATTATAAATATACCTGCATATGAACGTGTAGACTCACTTAATCGTGATTTTCCAGGACTTGTAATAAAAAGCCATAAAGATACATGGGTTAGAAGAACTATCTGTAGTAAAGAGTGAATGCAAGTAAGTTAAATCAAGAATTATTTTTCTCTAGATAGCTTATACATTCATTACAAAAGTTTACCTGAGAAAACGGTTCCTTTTTGTCTTCAAGTAAAGACTGGGGTGCTGATAGAAAATCCTTTTTCTCACAGCTCTCCTGGCTGATGAGCGTGTCCGCATAGTTGGGCTGGGGGAAAATCAGGTGGCTCTTCCGCGAGTCCGCAGTGAGGGAGACCTCGTGGGAATAGGTCTGCAGGAAAGCCCGAACCCCGTCCACGCCCACAAAGTGCGAGCCGGGCACTAAGCCGCCTCCCGAAGCCTGCAGCAGACGTGACTTGTGCCAGCGCCGAAGCCTGAGCGCCAGCAGCACGATGACAAAGGCCAGGAAGACGCAGGAGACCGCGGCCACCGCCACCACCAGGTACAGAGTGAGGTCCGAATCGTTGGGTTTGGCGGAGGGCTCGAGGCTGCCCAGGTCGGCCAGGATGTCGGGGATCCTGTCTGCCACGGCCACGGTAAGCGTGACAGTGGCGGAGAGAGGGGGCTGGCCGTGGTCCTGGACGGCCACCACGAGGCTCTGCTTGAGCGCGTCTCTGTCCAGCAGGGCTCGCGCCGTGCGCACCTCGCCCGTGTGCAGCCCCACCGCGAAGAGTCCCGGTTCGCTGGCCTTGAGCAGGCGGTAGGATAGCCAAGCGTTCTGGCCCGAGTCTCTGTCCACTGCCACCACCTTGGTCACCAGGTAGCCGGGCTCTGCGGAGCGGGGCGCTAGCTCCACTCCTGTGGAACCATCTGTGGGGAGGGCGGGGTACAGGATCTCAGGCGCATTGTCGTTCTGGTCCAGCACGAACAGGTTCAGCGACACGTTGCTGCTGAGGGGCGGGTCCCCACTGTCCTGCGCCATCACTTTCAGTTGCAAGTCCCGGAACTGCTCGTAGTCGAAGGATCGCAACGCATACAGGACCCCAGTGTCGGAGTTGATGGAGACGTAGGCAGATAGGGGTGCTCCCTGGATGGTGTCCTCTATTAGGGAGTAAGCGATTTGTGCATTCTCATTGCTGTCCGAGTCGTGGGCCCTCACAGAGAAGATGGAGGCTCCTCTGGGGTTATTTTCGGGAATGTAGGCAGAGTAGGAGTCCTGATGGAAGACTGGGGAGTTGTCATTGATATCTGTCACTAGCAGTGAAATGTGAGTTTCAGTAGATAGAGCTGGAGTTCCTTGGTCTGTTGCTGTTACTGTGATGTTGTACCCAGAGATAAGTTCTCTGTCCAGTGTTCTTTCAGTCACTAAACGGTAATAATTATCAACTAACTTTTCCAATTTAAAGGGTAAATTTCCAGGAATGAAACATGTGGTGTAGCCATTGTCTCCTGAGTCCTGGTCATGCACACTGATAAGAGCAATTATGGTCCCAGGAGGAAAGTTTTCTGGAACTGCAGTGGTGACAGAGGTGATGGTCACTTCTGGGGCATTGTCATTTACATCTAAAACTTTGATCAGTACCTTAGCTCTAGTCATGAGCCCCGCACCATCCTGGGCTTGAACTTCCATTGAATAAATTTTGTATTCTTCGAAATCTAGTGGTTCTTTATTTGATATTTCTCCTGTGTAAGAATCTAAATGAAATATTTGGGCCACTCTGTGGTCTACATTGTGAAAGGAGTATGTTACTTTCCCATTAGATCCCTCATCAGGGTCGGTGGCATTTACCATGAGCAGTCGAGTGCCCAGTGGCACGTTTTCAGGGACATTCATATGGTATTGTGCCTGAGTAAATGCTGGAGGATTGTCATTTGCATCCACCACCTGAATGTAAATTCTGAGGGTCCCTGAACGGACTGGGTCACCCCCATCAGAAGCTGTGAGGATGAGGTGGTGGACAGCTTCTTCTTCTCTGTCTAGGGGACTCCGCAGCACCATCTCTGGATGTTGGGGCCCATCGGCTCCCTGTTGCACATCCAGGGAGAAATGAGGGTTAGAACTGAGTTGGTAGCTCTGGAGTGAGTTCACACCCACATCAAGGTCTTGTCCAAATGGCAATGAGATTCTGGTACCTGGAGTGGTTATTTCATTCATTTTAAACTCCAGTTCCTCTAACTGAAATTGGGGAGTGTTGTCATTAATATCAATTATTTCTACTTCAACAGGGAAAAGCTTCATTTTATCCTCAACAAGGATATTAAAACTCACGAGACATGGCATGCGCTGAGCGCAGAGCTCTTCCCGGTCTATCCTGCCCGCGGTGATCAAGCTGCCACTTCTAGGATTCAGAGCGAAAAGCGGCATCCTACCTCTGGAGACGATGCGGACTCCGCGATCTGCCAGCTCCTGGGGTTGTAGCCCTAGGTCCTTGGCAATGTTGCCCACGAAGGAACCTTTGTCTGTCTCTTCCGGCACTGAGTAGTGAATATTCCCAGCCCCAGCTTCCAACAGCAGCTCCAGAGAAAGACACAGAAGCATCAGCCTGCTGCAGCCGGTCAGCTTTTTCTGAATCTTCATGGCTCTCTCACTTCGTAGTTTTCTTCCAGTCCAGTACCAAGGGTATCGTTCCTGCTTTTCTGAGCTGAAATTAACCCAATTTTCCGGAGAATTCTGAGTGGAGAGTCATCCAGAAGTAGGATTTAGGCAGTCTTGGACAGTCTGTTTTCAATCTGGCGGTTATGGAGGTTCTAAGAGGCACAAGAGCTTTTTTTTTTCCCCCCCTCCTCCTGAAGTGTGTGTACTGCCTGTATCTACCAGATTAGTGAACAGCGGCACCCAGAGTCCTAACCAGTTACTGCATTCCTAGAAAATACTTAAAACTTTCTCATTAACTTAATATTTTCTTAAGTTTTAGTCTATTGTCAAGGAAATCATTCTACAATATATGTATGAAAAGGAGAAACTATATGTTCACTTCCTTAAATGTGCCTAAATGTCACCAAATTGAAATATACAGGAGAATCTTAGTATTTTCATGCTATCTGCTTTCCTTGTTTGCTATTCAGGGAATGATAGTAAAAACCTAACATCACAATGAGGACAAAATCATCTCTCCACTTTTTCTGTAGTAAAGCTTGACCACTTGATAATTTCCCAGGCCACATAGAGCAGCTCTCCTTTGACTAGAGGATGAAAAGTCTTGGAGGGAAAGATAATCTTTTAGAATATAAGCTAGACTTTAAAAAAATTGTACCATCCCATTTCCTTCCCATTATGATTTGAATATTTATCAGAAACCTTGGGATTTTGAAGGGCATGGTTTAACCATATCCTTATTTTTCCTCTTCTTTTTTTGAAGTGTCTTTGCATTATGTAGGTTTTAAAAAATTCTTAAGATTCACCCAAAGGTAATACATTTTGGAAAAAAATAAAACTGGGCTCTTGGAATTTCATTGAAAAGTCACATGAATATATAATTTAGATTTCAAATTTCAGAGTCAGTCTATGATATTATTCTTCACAGCTGAAAAGAAAAATGGTCTCATCTTTATTTTTAGATTGTCTCTTATAATATGTATTCCCCTGTAATTGTGCTTAATATTTTCTCCAAGAGAAGTTGGTTTTCTCCTAACAGTACTTTTTAACCAGTTAAGATGAGGATGTGGCCTTCTTTCTTTTAATCACTGCAGTATTAGCAAAGGGTTACTAATTAAAATGTCTCAGGCTTAGAGTGACTTACTTATCTTTACCCCAAAGTTAGAGAAGCATGCTATCCGCACTCCAGAGTCTGATATCTTCAGGAACAAATTGAGCGAGCCAACCCAATGACACCATGACTGAGAAAAGTTAAAAATAAGGAAAGAAAGAAAACAACGAAAGGTCTCAAGAATAGTTTTTGGAAAGAGAATTTTAGTTCTTATATAACTAAATCTACAGTTTCTCAGCTTCTCAAAGACAAGTATATGGAGCCAAAGAGTAGAAATTTAAAGATGCAATAAATCACCTTTGATACTGCAAGGAAGGAACTCTTTAACAGAGAACGTAACTTTCCAGAATACACATTAATAGGCACAAACTTTTCCCCAAAGAAACTGTGAGCTAATGAGGCAAATTAAAATATACATAAGAACTAGCAAGTAAACCTGTAGGGCTCCCTACTCTCAGCAACCAAAAACACGCAGGAGTGATTTATAAAAGGATGATAAGTATAAAATAAAAATGTTAAAATATTACACAAATACATTTGAATCAAATGTAACATTTAAAGCTTCATTGCTGGCCAGGCACAGTGGCTCATGCCTGCAATCCCAGTACTTTAGGAGGCCAAGGTGGGCAGATCACTTGAGGCCAGGAGTTTGAGACCAGCTTGATCAACATAGTGAACCCCGTTTCTACAAAAACAAAAACAAAACAAAACAAAGCTTCATAGCTGGCACTGCAGAGAATATCTGGTTGAAAGCTGTTTCTTGAGTTAATTTAAAGACATTAAGATTTTAAAAATATCTAAAGCCACACATACGTTGTAGGAACACGGCAAATTTCCTTCCTTTAAGTTGGAGACAACTCCATATCCAGGCTTGGACCAGAGATCTGGCTGAAAGCAGCCCCAGGCAATGGGGCTATAGAGGGCATTGCAGGTTCAGAAAGATGGCCAGAGTCACACTGAGGAGAAATAGCATGGAGATCAAGGCAATGGCCATCCCAGGTTAAACTACAGCTGTTGGGTGCTGTCTGTTGCCTGCTGTTGGGTGCTGGGTGATTGCTGAGGTCTGGCAGCAACTCCTGCAAACTGTGAGCAGCAACCAGGTACAGCGTGATGATTCACCATTGAGCATGGTGACCAACAAACCTTGGCAGGTTGCATCTCTGTTACCCACAGTGACACAGCACGCATCTAGCTTGTGCACATCCCTAGTTTGAAGAGCCACATTAGCTGACCTGAAGCACGGACAGTCAGCCTTTGTGCCCCAGCTGGTGTCCACTTTGGTGATGGGATAGCTCGGTTGCATTGTGAGTGGTGCAGCATCAAAGAGGGCCCCACCTGGCTGTAACTCCTGGCGTAGTGTCCTTGCATTTTCACAATGGTCATCCACCATCACATGCAAGTTCAGGATGACACTGAGCAAGTTGAACCCTGGTCACTGGCCCGCAGAGTCAGCTCAAAGATAGTCTGCATGAACACCACAGCACTTTGCACTCACTGACATGCAGAATGACAGTGCCCACAGTGGCAGGTCACTGGTCAAGAAGAAACAGGAGGCATATGGGACCCTAAGTCAGGGTGGGAAGTGCTAAAGTATGTGATGGAGGTTCTGGGTAGTGTTCCCAGTCACCCAAAAGAAACAGGAGGCTTGTTGAAGAATGAGCATTTTTGTGGATGCCGATGATATGCAGGGTGATGCAGGAGAGGGACAGTTTGTCCTTGTTGGTGGTTCTGATGGTGACATTGTTCTTCAGGGTCTGCTACCAGTTTAGAATTCCATCTGTGAGTAGCTGACAAAGAATTACATCATAATTCTTGGAGGTGAATTGTTTGTCAGTATGATCATTTCTCTCTATAATAATTTTCATCTTTCATTTAAGGTCTCTTAGTCCTATTGTTTTGGTTAGGGCAACCACAGTTCTTACCTCTGATAGGACTAGACGCTGAACTGAAAGTTACCTGCACTGACTGCATTCATTTCAACCAGGACTCTGAAGTGGGCCCTCAAACTGCCTCCAGTCTTATATTCCATGCTGTAACTGTTACTCTTCAGAATCAAGTATTTCTGTCATTATTGGACAGGAAATATATTCTGTATGCCCTGTAAAATTGTGTAGAAAGATCAGGAGAACTCTATATTGAAGATATTGTCTAGGTCATTGGGGATCACCTGAAGAATGAAGAGGAGGAGGTGGTGGGCATGTTCTCCTGCAGGCTAACCCCACTTACACATTGCTCAATATCTGATGACTGGCATTGGCATCCAAGGCCTGTGTCTTGCCCTGAGCTGTTCTGCCCCCTCCCCATCACTAAATGGTGGCAGCTCTGCTCCTCTAGTTCAGGGTTTCTTTTTTTTTCTTTTCTCTTTTCTTTTCTAAGAGATGGGGTCTGGCTATGTTACTGAGGCTGGAATGCAGTGGCTATTCACAGTTGTGCTCATAGCGCACTGCAGCCTCTAGCTGGCATCAAGCAATCCTCCTGCCTCAGCCTCCTGAGTAACAGGGACCACAGGAGTGCCCCACTGCACAGGCTCAGGGATTCTTCAATAGCAGCAATTCAGAGTACATACTGCTGTAGTACTCTCCTTTACTTCTAGGGGAAGAGGAGATGGCTATTAAAATTAATCTGATATATTTGTACAGAGTTACTGCCAGTGTTCAAAATCTACTGCGGGCTTAAGAGTACAAGTTCCTCTTATTAAGATGTTTTCCAGAATTTCCAAAACGTGTGCTAAAAGCCATTTTATTTATATCCAAGATGCATACGTTTGTATGAAAAACATTTATATGATTTTTCAGTACCTTCAAATTCAAATGGCCGAGGGTCTTCCTTGGGCATAACTGCTAGATCTATCCTGTCATTCTCAAGCTCCTCTCTGGCTCATTCTCCAGCTGTATGTAAAGAGAGGCTTCTCAGCACTTACCCGTAGTTTTTCCCGTCACCGAGACACAGATCTTCTGAGAGATTACCAACCTTTCAACCCCTAGCCTTCTCCTCCAGAATCTTACAGCATATCAGCTACGTAGAATAAAGACCTCAGGCAGGGAAACAGCGATTCCTGCACTCCTCACACCTTCCTTATGGGGGACTTCTTCCTCTGTTTCTTCTTCTTGCTGGTACTCAGATCCGAATACCTCTCTCTACCGTTGCTCCCTGCTTCCTGCTCCCTGCGATGCTCAGGAATAAAAGGCAGCTCCTCACTCTGGGTCACTAGACATCGTGAGATTCCTGACCGAGATATTTAGAGCAGATTGCGAGAGAGACAGCAGGCAGAGTCCTCTCCTATAGTGTTTCTAAAAAGCCTGCGGGGACTGCTGCGTCAGTGGATTGCTTTGTTTCCCTCCAGCCACGGATTGGCGGACAGCGGCACCCAGAGGCCCAGTATGATATCCCTAGCAGGTTAGTTTTCAAGGTCCTCACAAGAGACTGTATCGGCTTTTTTCTCAAGACATATTTTAAAATACCAGCTGCTTTACTAAGAAGGGTGCAAATCATTATTTTTGATAAAATATTAACAAAATCATCATTTCACAAAATTTAATGCAAACGTTTTATTAAAATTCTTTTTTTTTTTTTTGAGACAGAGTCTTGCTTTGTCACCCAGGCTAGAGTGCAGTGGCGTGATTACGGCTCACTGCAACCTCCGCCTCAAGGGTTCAAACAATTCTCCTGCCTCAGGCTCCCGAGTAGCTAGGACTACAGCTACACGCCACGACGCTCGACTAATTTTTGTATTTTTAGTAGAAACGGGGTTTTGCCATGTTGGCCAGGATGGTCTCGAACTCCTGACCTCAGGTAATTCGTCCGCCTCGGCCTCCCAAAGTGCTGGGATGACAGGCGTGAGCCACCGCACCCATACTAAAATTCATTAAAATTCGACTAAGAATTCTTACAAATTTTTCCCTCTTGATGTTTTCTTTTCAAGATGACACACTATTGAAACTTATTTTTCATGAAAATGGCTACTCAAGAAATTATCCACTGTAAAAAATTATTATAAAAAATTCACTGTAAATTCAATATATTAAAGGAGAAAATTTCACTATAAAAGGTGGAAAATACTGATAAAAATGTAAAATTGAGTAACTGCATTATGTAACTACTGATATAAAGAATTTACATTCGATGCTTATCCATACTTTAAAAATAGATATATACTTTTATAATTACAAAAATAATCAGCTCATTTATGGATACTATTGGTTGTTCATGCCCTTTTTCCTCTTGTAACACTTCCTTTTAGTTTAGGTTTTCACCCTTCATGTACCTAGGGAAGCAGAACCTATTCAGAGCTGTAGTAGGTTCTGATAAATTTAATCTAATAATGATAATCTCATCCTCTTGACAGTGCTTAGTTAGGAATACAGACTTAAAATAATAAGCAAGGTTTCTCAACCTTGGTACTATTTTGAGCCATATAATTCTTTGTGGTGGGGAGCTGTTCTGTGCCTTGTAGAATGTTCAGCAGTATCCCTGGCCTCTATGTACTAGATACCAGTAGGACCCACCCCCCACAGTTGTGACAACCATAAATATCTCCAGACATTACCAAATGTCTCTTCACCTCTCCCCATTTTCAGAAACACAGGCTTAGGGTATTTCCATAGTGAGTATTAATGAGCCAAGAATAGGAACATGGCCTAAGTTGGCCCAATTGGATTGAAAGACTGCTTGGGGAGAGTGACTCTCTTGTCACGGACAAGGAAGAAAGTTCTCCAGTTATTGCTGCTGGCTGGTATCTTGTGACTGCAGCCTTTGGAATTCTACAAGGAGAGGAAAGCAGAGCTGAAACAATAATAGAAAAAGTATAAATAAGTGCTTATTCTTCAAAATTAGGAAGAAAAAACAATTTGTGCTATACCATGATTGTATCTGGCCTAGAGGCACTGAAACTTCTAGACCTGCCTGTCCACTAGAGTAACAACCAGCCACATGTGGTCCCTGAGAACTTGAAATGCAGCTAGTCTAAACTGAGATGTGCTGTAAATGCAAAACACACACTAGGTGTTGAAGATTTAGTACAAAACAAGAATGTAAAATGTATTATTAATATATTTACATTATTGTAAAAATATGTTGCAATTATATCTTAGATATGCTGGATTAAAATTATTGAAGTTTCACCTGTTTCTTTTTGCTATTTGAATGTGGCTACCAGATAATCTAAAATCACATCTATGGCTCACCATCTGTGGCCCACATTATATTTCTATTGGACAAAGCTGCGCTGGACTACCTGTTTTTTGGGATCATAGATTTTCTTACCCTTTAAACCAGTGTAAATTAGATTTTAATGTTTTTCCTATAGAAAACATCCTACTAGATACAGGAACTGCTATATATTTTTAGTTAGCCTTTTTACCTTTAAAATATATGGTGATATAGCAATATGTAAGTTGGCTTTTCTGTGGTATTTGCTATTTCCTCACCCCTATAATTTTCTAGCTCCTAAATATAAGCAGGATTTCTCGCATCACCCATAATTTAACCTCCAAAGTATAAGCAGCCCTTTAAAGAACTAAAAAGTGTATTAAAGGGCTGCTTATACTTTGGAGCCCTTTAAGGAACTAGAACGTGTATTAAATGGAATTTTCAAACATACACAATTATTAGTAACCTGATTGCCACACTCCTTAATGACAGGCAGGAAGCCTTTGGAGGACTTGTTACCACACCGGGGAATTTATTGCTCTCCCCAAATCTTTTGTTCACTACTATCACAGATATTCCATGCAACAACCACAGGAGTGTAATTCATCAATTCAGAGTTTTTCTGAATGTCTAATGGAATTTAAAAAAAAAAAAAAACTGGGGATTTATCAGTAGACATTAAGATAATGTGATGTGGCAGAGGCCTTAGGCCTTAGTGATAGACAGAGGTCTGCCACATCACATTATCTTTTTTTTTTTTTTTTTTGAGATGGAGTTTTGCTCCAGTGTTGCCCAGGCTGGGGTGCAATGGCACAATCTTGGCTCACTGCAACCTTTGCTTCCCAGGTTCAAGCAATTCTCCTGCCTCAGTCTCCCGAGTAGCTGGGATTACAGGTGCCTGCTGCCAAGCCTGGCTAATTTTTAAAAATATTTTTAGTAGAGACGGGGTTTCACCAAGTTGGAGCGGCTGGTCTTGAATTCCTGACCTCAAGCAATCCACCTGCCTTGGCCTCCCAAAGTGCTGGGATTACAGGCATGAGCCACTGCACCCAGCAGATTATCTTAATGTTTACTGATAAACCCAATTTTAAAAAATATTTAGGGTCAATATAATTTCCTCTCCTAAAAACAACATATAGAAAATGTGTTAAACTCAAAAGCAGAAAATATATTTTAGGACTGAAGGAGTTAGATACATTAAGAAAACCTTAGTTAATCCTTTTAACTATGTCTGGCAATATTCCATGTAAAAAAAGGTTTAGAAACTAAAATATATAGTAATTTTGGAAAATGAAAAATTGGATACAATTTATTTCAAGTTAACTTCTATGATAAGAATATTTGAGCATCATAAAACTCATAGGGAAGATGCTGAGTAATATTTGGATTATTTTCAAGTATAATTACTTCACATTTTATATGGCTAAATAAAACATGGCCAGGCGAGGTGGCTCATGCCTGTAGTAGAAAAAGCTTTATCTTTGAAAAAGAGGTATAGGTAAGTCAGCTAACATTCTTCAACACATTATAAGCAAAGAGAAATAATTTACAGTTATCTGGAAGGGCATACTTTCTCTTTTAAAATTAACATTAAGAACCAAACTAACCTCAGGTCATTTTAATTTCCTCCCACGACAGTATCTCATTCTAGCTAAACTACATTCACACACACTATTAGCAAACCTCCCCACCTCATAACAATTAGCATTGTCCTTGACTAGAGAGGAAATGTATGTAAAGTGGCTCTATCTCATTTTAAAGTGACAAAGAATGTATTTTCTCTCACAAATCACTATAGGATTTAAGACTATGATCTTTCTAGATAGATCAATTTTTTCATTCAATTAACAAATATTTTTTGTGTATCTCCCATGTTCTGGTACTAGGCACTGGGACACAATGACCAGGATAGAAAAAGATCACTATCATGGAGTTTTCAATCATACAGGAATAAAGTGAATTTTGGACATGTTAATTACATCTTAAGAGAATTCTCTTAAATTTAGGGGCAATTGGTAATATTTTAGAGGATAGAAATTAAATGTTAATGGCCTTGATGCTCTACCAGATATTTTAAAAATAAATGGAAATAAATAGAAATAAGTACCAACTGTTACCCAGTTATGTCAAAATACTAAAAATATGTTGATGAATACCTGACCCTCCAAAGAAAAGACAAGCACAAAACAGCAAAATAGTAGAGGTGGAGTTAAAAAAAATGTCAAAGTATTTAAAATTACTTGTACATGAGAAGCAGGAAACAATACTTCAATTATGTCTACTTTAACCAGATGCTCAGTCTATCAGACAATTCTGTCCAAAATGAACCTGTGCTTGCAGAAGAACACTTCCTTCTCTGTTTACATTTACATCTAAATCAAGTATATAAAAAGGAATCACCCTTGTCTCCTCAGGAGTATTACAGAACAGAAGGAAACCCAGAGGCACAATTCCCCTACAGGGAATTATATTAAACAAAATACAGACTTTGGGCCAGGCACGGTGGCTCACACCTATAATCCCAGTACTTTGGGAGGCCAAGACAGGCAAATCACCTCAGGTCAGGAGTTCGAGACCAGCCTGGCCAACATGGTGAAACCCCTTCTCTACTAAAAATACAAAACTTAGCTGGGGTAGTGGAAGGTGCCTGTAATCCCAGCTACTCAAGAGGCTGAGGCAGGAGAATCGCTTGAACTCTGGAGGTGCAGATTGCAGTGAGCCAATATTGTGCCACTACACTCAAGCCTGGGTGACAGCCTAGACTCCATTTCCAAAACAAACAAACAAACAAACATAGAGAGGTTTAGAATTATATAGTGAGCTCCATGTCCTCCTCACTCCATTGATTTGGGTTCTTTAAAATCCATTGTATAGTAGCTACACATTCTTGTATTGGCACCAGATTGGCTAGACCCTAGGAAGCATCCGAGATGTTTCCAGAAGCAAAGACGCTTACTGCCAGGCGTCCCCCATCTCCCGGAATCACCCGGAAGTCGAGAAGCCATCCGGCCCCACAGCGATCCCTTAAAAGTGCTGGCTTAGCGGGGGACGAATCCGTGTCTTTCTTGTAACTTCCAAGCTCTAAATAGTTTGAAACCAACAGCTCTTCGAAAACACTATCATTTTCATCCCAGAAAAGCAAGTTCTCGCGAAAAGACGAGTTTCACGCTGGGCAGCGTAATTGCGCTATTGCGCCTGCGCGCGCCGGGGCTCCGCCCTTCCGGCCGGAGGGGCTGTCACTCACATCCACCTCCCGCCCCGCGTCGTGACGTAGCACTTCCGTTTTCTCTGGGCAAGCGGTCGAACGGAGGGCCGGCGAGGTGCGGGGTCTGGTTCTCCGAGCTGCGCCTCTCGGCAAGATTTCGCGTTGCCCATCCTGGGCTTTCATCAGTAATCGATAGTGGATCACTCTGCCAAGCGGCAGGAAGAATTAAGGAAACGACAAGGAGACGCTCGGCTGCCTCCCGCTTTGCTCCTTGCGGCCTCCTCTTCCCTTCGCTCCGGCCCGGTGAAACTGAACTTATAATCGTCACTGGATTGTAAGTACCCGAGGCGAAGAGAGCTCACTGAGCCCTGATGTTTTGAGTGTCTGTTCCGGGAGAGTTTGTAAATTGAGAGTATCTCTGCTGGCCTTTCTGGGCCGAAAACCGTTCCGCGGGAGCCGCCATTTGCTTTCCTGCTTCCTAGCTAGGTAGCTGTCTCCGCGTTGTCGGGCAGCGGCACCTAGAGGTTGGGACTTGGCATTGCATCTGATTTAATGAACTTAAGTCTGTGAATAAGCCTTTGTGTTAACGACTGGTATTTGGTCACAGTATATTTAGAGAAAAGACTTGGAGCTTAAATAAAAACGAAGGCAAAGTAGACGCTAAGCTTCTGATCTACAGAGGACTTCCTGTAATTAAAATATTTCAATTCATAGCGAACTGGTGTTTTAAACTGTTGCAGTAGCTGGAACTTTTTACGGTAACCATCATTTATTGGAGAAGTGAGTCACAAAGAAATAAAAATGAGTAAAAGCAAAGATGATGCTCCTCACGAACTGGAGAGCCAGTTTATCTTACGTCTGCCTCCAGAATATGCCTCTACTGTGAGAAGGGCAGTACAGTCTGGTCATGTCAACCTCAAGGACAGACTGACAATTGAGTTACATCCTGATGGGCGTCATGGAATCGTCAGAGTGGACCGTGTTCCATTGGCCTCAAAATTGGTAGACCTGCCTTGTGTTATGGAAAGCTTGAAAACCATTGATAAGAAAACCTTTTACAAGACGGCTGATATCTGTCAGATGCTTGTATCCACAGTTGATGGTGATCTCTATCCACCTGTGGAGGAGCCAGTTGCTAGCACTGATCCTAAAGCAAGCAAGAAAAAGGATAAGGACAAAGAGAAGAAGTTTATCTGGAACCACGGAATTACTCTGCCTCTGAAGAATGTCAGGAAGAGAAGGTTCCGGAAGACAGCAAAGAAGAAATATATTGAATCTCCAGATGTGGAAAAAGAAGTGAAACGATTGCTGAGTACAGATGCTGAAGCTGTTAGTACTCGGTGGGAAATAATTGCTGAAGATGAAACAAAGGAGGCAGAAAATCAAGGCCTGGATATCTCTTCTCCAGGAATGTCTGGTCACAGGCAGGGCCATGACTCATTAGAACATGATGAGCTTCGGGAGATATTCAATGACCTCAGCAGCAGCAGTGAGGATGAAGATGAGACCCAGCATCAAGATGAAGAAGATATAAACATCATTGACACTGAGGAAGATCTGGAGAGACAACTACAGGACAAGCTAAATGAATCAGATGAACAGCACCAGGAAAATGAGGGAACCAATCAGCTGGTTATGGGAATTCAGAAGCAGATTGACAACATGAAAGGCAAGCTCCAAGAGACCCAGGACAGGGCAAAACGACAAGAGGATCTCATCATGAAAGTGGAAAATCTGGCTCTCAAGAACAGATTTCAGGCTGTACTGGATGAGCTCAAACAAAAGGAAGACCGAGAAAAGGAGCAACTCAGCTCTTTGCAAGAAGAGCTAGAATCACTCCTAGAGAAGTAAAAAGAACTGATTCTTAATTTCAGTGTTCAGACTGGTCAGCATTAGAAAATTCTTGGCTTTATTACTTGTACTGGATATTAACACCTTGCACTTCCTAGTCCCTCTAATGCTGTGTGTTCTGTTAAGTTCTTTCATTTGTTTGTAGTTTTGTTTTTCAGCAAATTTACATTGTTTTGCTAGGTGTTCATCCTATAAGAAGCAGGATTGTATAGGCAGAAAAATGATAGTAGGAAAGTTGCAGGATTAGTGGAATGTATGGTTCAACCTTAATTATAGCTCCACTGCAGGACTTTGCTGTTTCTCCATTTTCTAGAAGCTGCTGTTGCCTTATGATGACATGAGATCAATAAGAAGAACCTAGTCTAGAGACAGTGATGCTAGTTTGCATATGTTTTCCCATGCAATAGCTGTTTTCCCAGTTAAAGCAGTTTCCCATATGTAGAGATGCAAATTTTATTAAGTTGTTTTCAATACAATAAATAAAAGCATCTGTTTTTCACTTTGTAGTGTATCTTGTTCTTTCATGGTTGGTGGGAGTCAGGTCCCTTTTGAGGTGGTTTCGTGGTGGAGTTTAGTGACTAAGAAATTTGATCCTGTTCTGCAGGTAGAGGCAGTTGGGTTTATGAAAAAAAGCAACACAGCAGGGGTAAAGAAATTGGGAATTGTCATGTTTGCATCATATTAAGATTCCAGTTCTATCTGATCTACTTGAAAGCTGGGAAACATTAGATACAGAGCTTTCTTAAACTACCCTAATTTTTGTAGATGAAGGCCTTCGTGCCTTTTTTAAAAAGCTTACTAAATCTACCTGCACAAAATGTTGGAAACAAAGCAGTGGTTATCAAATGCAGTCCAATGAATCATTCCATTGGTTTGGATTAAGATTTTATTTCTGTTTTTCTTCAGTTGAGTTCTTATAATTAATAATCTGAGAACTGAGGTCATTTATCAATGTCATTTCATCAAAATTGCTCATAAAGTCGCTACCAAATTTCTCATGCTTTAAAGATAATCTAATGCCTCACAACATGAGCTATTTTTGAAAAATCAGTTACTGATAAAAGAGGCAGAGTTGTATGCAATTTGTTTCTGACAGGTTGGTTTATGAGAAGCTTGGGTTTGAAAATAAAGTCCTTTTTTTTTTTTTTTTTTTTTTGAGATGGAGTCTGGCTCTGTCGCCCAGGCTGGAGTGCAGTGGCACGATCTCAGCTCACTGCAAGCTCCGCTTCCTGGGTTCACACCATTCTCCTGCCCAAGCCTCCCTAGTAGGGACTACAGGCGCCCGTCACCACGCCCAGCTAATGTTTTTTGTATTTTTAGTAGAGACAGGGTTTCAGTGTGTTAGCCAGGATGATCTCACTCTCCTGAACTCATGATCCACCTGCCTCGGCCTCTCAAAGTGCTGGGATTACAGGCGTGAGCCACCGCACCCGGCCTTTTTTTTTTTTTTTTTTTTAAGGACAAAGTTTTGCTCTTGTTGCCCAGGCTAGAGTGCAATGGTGTGATCTTGGCTCACTGCAACCTCTGCCTCCTGGGTTCAAGCCATTTTCCTGCCTCAGCCTCTTGAGTAGCTGGAATTACAGGCATGCGCCACCACACCTGGCTAGTTTTATATTTTCAGTAGACCGAGGGTTTCACCATGTTGGTCAGGCTGGTCTTGAACTCATGACCTCAGGTGATCTGCCCGCTTTGGCCTCCCGAATTGGTGGGATTACAGGCCTGAGCCACCACACCCAGCCTAAAGTCCTTTTTACTTGTATCTGACAGGAAACTATATTAAAATGTTTTTTTAAAAAAATCAGTTACCTAGTCCTCAGGTCTACAATTATATATGCTGACATTTTCAGGCTTCAGAAGGCTAGTTTATCTTTTTTTTTTTTTGAGATAGTCTCGGTCTGTTGCCCAGGCTAGAGTGCAGTGGTGCAATCTTGGCTCACTGCAAGCTCCGCCTCCTGGGTTCACACCACTCTCCTGCCTGAGCCTCCTGAGTAGCTGGGACTACAGGCGCCCACCACTATGCCCAGCTAATTTTTTGTGTTTTTTAGTAGAGATGGGGTTTTCACTACGTTAGCCAGGATGGTCTTGATCTCCTGACCTCGTGATCTGCCCGCCTCGGCCTCCCAGAGTGGTGGGATTACAGGCATGAGCCACCGCGCCTGGTCAGCTAATTTATCTTTTAACTGAAAACGTTTTTATAAGTTTGTTTTTTTTTTTTTTTTTAGATGGATTCTTGCTGTGGAGTACAATGGTATTATCTTGACTCACTGCAACCTCTGTCTCCCAGGTTCAAGCGATTCTCCTGCCTCAGCCTCCCGAGTAGCTGGGACTACAGGCATGCGCTACCACGCCCAGCTAATTTTTGTATTTTTAGTAGAAATGGGGTTTCACCATGTTGGCCAGGATGGCCTTGATCTCTTGACCTTGTGATCCACCCGCCTCAGCCTCTGAAAGTGCTGGGATTACAGGCATGAGCCACCGTGCCTGGCCGTGACTAAGATTTTAACACAGAATATGTAAGCTTAAGCAAGATTTCCCTCAATATTTAGGTTTTGTATTATGTCTTGAGGTTTCCGAATAGTATATATTAAACAACAACAACAAAAAAACAGTTTAGGATGCTAGGTGACAAAATTTCCTGTTTTGGTAATCTAGGTATTTTGCTACACTTAGAAGATTGACACCTGAAAAGCTCCCACCATATCTGGCTTTACAGTGGATCATTTATCAAGTAGTTTATTCTTACCAAGATCTCACCAATAGTGGCAGTTCCATCAATAACAGAAAGGAAAGATTCTGGATACAATAACAAAATAGTATATTGATCTCACTATTCCTGTTTCAGTTATGAGTTCTAAATGGATTCTAAAATCCACATTTCCAACTTTGATTCTTCTGTGCTTCAGATTTAGTTTAGCCAGATGTGTACTAGAAAAATACTTGAAAGTATCTCAGGAAACTCAAGTCTAAATATTCAAAATGGCTGGGTGCAGTGGCTCATGCCTATAATCCCAACACCTTGGGAGGCTGAGGCGGGCAGATCACCTGAGGTCAGGAGTTCAAGACCAGCCTCGCCAACGTGGCGAAACCCATCTCTTAAAAATACAAAAAAAAAATTAGCTGGGCATGGTTGTGGGCACCTGTAATCCCAGCTACTCGGGAGGGTGAGGCAGGAGAATAGTTTGAAACTGGGAGGTGGATGTTGCAGTGAGCTGAGCTCGTGCTACTGTACTCCAGCCTTGGCAACAGAGCAAAACTCCATCTCAAAAAAAATACAGGTTCAAAATGGAACTTTTCCTCTTCCTTGAAAATTTGCTTTTCCTTTTGGGTTTCAGTAAAAATAAATGGCACGCCACACATCCCAACTGTGGAAGCTGGACACTAGAGCCATAACTTTATATTTCTCCCTTTCCCTCGCTACTTCTGATTTTACTTCTTAAGAAGCTCTTCACTCACTCTACTTCATCCTTACAGCCACTGTCCTATTTCAAACCATTATCATCTATCAAATGGCAATATCTTTACCATCCAATTTAGTTTTCACTGCCACCAAAGTGATTTTTCTGAGACATATTTGATTGTGTTACTACCACGCTGACAACCCTTCAGTGACATCTTATTGCTCTCAGGGCTCGGTTTATATTTCACAAAAGGATGCACAAGAGTATGAGTGCTCCACTTACCTTTTCAGCCCCAGCTCCACGTTCATTCAGTATATGGTCAATCCACTCTGAACCTACATTTTTTTCAAGGAACTTACTCATTCTCCCACTTCTGGGCCATAGATCATTGTAACAAGCTGTTCACTCCACCCAGATGAGTTTACCCTTTGTCTGAGTCCTACTTAACCCTCAGGTCTCAACCTAAGTGTCACTTCAGCAAGGCTTTCCTGACCCCTTTCTCCCTCTAGGTTAAGCACCCTATTATGACTTTGTACTTTGTGCTTCCCTCTCTCAAGTATTTGACAAACATTTTGTGGGGGTGTGTGTGTGTATGTGCCAGACTACAAGGGGTGTGTGTGTGTGTGTGTGTGTGTGTGTGTGTCTGTGTCTGTGCCAAACAACAAGCTACTGGATATACAGTGATGAATGAAGCATTTAGTGTCTATAAACTCATGCACTCCATGGTCTACTGGGATGAGTATCTGTTATAACTAAAGTGTAAATTACCTTTGTTCATGTCTCCTGCTTGGCTTTAAATTTACTGAGATATTTTGCTTCATTAGTGACTGTAAACTTACTAAAGAATAGTAGAGAGATCAAAAGTTTACCATCAACACATGTCATGCATGGTTTGTATACTAGCTCAGTTACCTGTTAGTTGTGTGACCTTGCATAGGTAGCAATCTGTTTACCTCAATTTTCTCATCTCCAAAGTGGAGGCAATAATACTACCTACCTCATAGGGTTATTGGGCTGTTGGCTGCTGGCTGCTGAATCATATAAATAACTTATTTAGAACAATGCCTGGAACATAGTAAGTAAACACAGAAGTAAATTTACCATTATTACAACCCATTAGGATATGGACCATAACAGATACTAAATAAAGAGTGACTGAAATGTTAGAAAAAGTGTTTATAGGGAAACAACTATTCTAAATGTAATTGATTTCAAATTTAAGAAATTTTGGAGATCATTTTCAACCAAATTCAGATGGGAAAAAAATTTCTAAATGAAAGCTTATAAATTAGGTTACAGCAGAAAGAGTTTGCTTCAAATTTATCTGCAGCATAAACAGATTTACTCAGCTCTTTCCTACTACAGTTTAGCACTTACAGTTCTCTTTTCTTGGAATAGTCACCAGATGTTCTCATAGATAGCTTTTGGTCACTGAAGGCCCAGCTCAACCCTTATTTTCTCTGGTAACTCTCTCTGGCCATTCAATCTAATTCTTAAGAAGCGTGTGATTTATATATTTCATGAAGTCAGGTGCTATGTCAAGTGCAGTGGTCTTCATTAAAAAGTTGGAAGGTTCTTTGCCACTATTTTCTAATATATGTGTTCTGGAGGATATGTGCTTAAAATAGAAGCAGCATCATTTTGGTTAGTTGGAATCAGGGAAATGGTTTTAATTGGTTAAGATTGCCTATTATCTTGGGCAGTGTTGCAGTATATACTTGGCTCTGTTTTCTCCAAGTCAAACTGTATAGTCAAATGTATTTCATAGAACTTGACCTCAGGGAATCTGTCTCTGTTATTTGTGGTTTTATGCCTGACAATTCATTGAAGGTATTAATGTTCTTGTACTGATTCCTGGCCTTGGTGTTATGCAGTATGGTTTCCAATGTAATATTTTCCTCCAAATAGCTTTGTTTAATGGAACTGAGGCATACTGGGACACTGTCATTTACATTTATCTTTAGTTATGGGTATGTGGGCTTCTCTCACTGTTTCACCTCTGGTGATCACAGTGAGATAATGAAAGACTTGCTCTTCCTTCTCTAAATTGTTCTGTAAGATCAGCTACATGGTGGTGTCTCTTTTTGTTCTAATTTTAATATCTAGGGAAAAATAAGCATTGCTTTTCAAATTTTAGTTTGCAGACAACATATTCTCATGTGGAAGTTTCAGGTACCCCTTAACTGGAAACTCATGTCAAGCAATAGCCTTATACTCATTTTAATAGATGTCTTTATACTTGTAAAAGAATACCCAACTGGGCACGGAGGTCACGCCTGTAATCCCAGCACTTTGGAGGCCAAGGCAGGTGGATTGCCTGAGGTCAGGAGGTCAAGACCAGCCTGACCAACAAGGTGAAACCCCATCTCTACTAAAAATACAAAAATTAGCCAGCTCTGGTGGCAGGCACCTGTAGTCCCAGCTACTCAGGAGGCTGAGACGGGAGAATTGCTTGAACCCAGGAGGCGGATATTGCAGTGAGCCGAGATCGCGCCACTGTGCTCCAACCTGGGTGACAGCGAGACTCCATCTCAAAAAAAAAAAAAAAGAATACCCATGATTGTCACTTATAACTAGAATTTCACTATCTGGTTTTTCAACATCTGCAGATATTTTCAATATCAGCATTGGTTTTGTACTATTTTTCTTTTTTTTTTTTTTTTTTTTTTTTTTGAGATGGAGTCTCGCTCTGTCTTCCAGGCTGGAGTGCAATGGCGTGATCTTGGCTCACTGCAAGCTCCACCTCGCGGGTTCATGCCATTCTCCTGCCTCAGCCTCCCAAGTAGCTGGGACTACAGGCACCCGCCACCACGCCCGGCTAATTTTGTATGTTTTTAGTAGAGACGGGGTTTCACCGTGTTAGCCAGGATGGTCTCAATCTCCTGACCTCGTGATCCTCGGCCTCCCAAAGTGCTGGGATTACAGGCGTGAGCCACTGGGCCAGGCCATACAGTTTTTCAAAATGTATAAGGCCTTGGCTTTTCTCACCATGTGTCTCTTCATAATTACTGTTGCTATTGAAACATATGACCCCATTCAGTAAGCTTCACATTAAATGTGTTCTACCTTAAGAGACGATGTCCTGAGAGAGCACTATTCTGAAGTCCTTGGTTGTTATTCATGAGAAAGACTTATCTCATTTCAGGTACATTTTATGAACAATGATCAGCAGGGCTAGGCGCAGTGGCTCACTCCTGTAATCCCAGAACTTTGGGAGGCCGAGGCAGGCAGATCACTTGAGGCTAGGAGTTCAAGACCAGCCTGGCCAACATGGTGAAACCCTGTCTCTACTAAAAATACAAAAAATTAGCTGGGCATGGTGGTGAGTGCCTGTAATCCCAGCTACTTGGGAGGCTGAGGCGAAACAATTGCTTAAACCTGGGAGGCAGAGGTTGCGGTGAGCCAAGATCTGGCCGTTGCACTCCAACCTGGGCAACAGAGCAAGACCATGTCTCAGGAAAAAAAAAAAAAAAAAATGCTCACCAGAATAAGCCCACTGCAGGGGCAGTGTCGCAATTCAGCCATTTTCAGGTACTTCTAATTCCTCAAATTTCTCTAACATCTGTGCTTCAGTTTCTTTTTCTTATAGTAGCTAGTACATTGACTAGCTACTATAAGGCATATGGTTAATATAGCAGGCATATGGTTAATGTAGCACATTCATTTTTAAAAATTCTGTTCTTTCCATTGCCATATGTGGTTTCTATATTGTATCTCCTTGTAGAAGAGCCAAAGGGGAAAGATTAGATGTCTTTCTTTTCTGTCCTTCATAAATGAGCAGCTAAATTCAGAATACAAAGTAATTTACTGTACTAACATGAGAGAATTGAAAACAAAACAATAGTCCAGTATTGACTTTCCAAGTGCACGTATTCCAAGTCAATACTAGACAATAAACGCATGAAGAGAAGAGCAAGAAATAAGCAAGAAAGGAGCACTTATCTGGTAAAACATTTCTCCTTTCTTGCTTATTTCTTGCTCTTCTCTTCATGCATTTATTCACTTGGTCCCATTAAAACTCTCATTTCCCCTATCAATATTTATGATATATTTTTATACAATCCTAACATTTTTTTCTTATAAAGAAAACATATTCCTAAGCAGAAAAAGTAACTTTTCATGGGTATCCTTATGATTGGGATAGTCTTTTCTAGGCAAGAGCTACATTTCCTGGATTTACTTCCATTTCCTACATGTCCTCAACTCAATGCCCATCCTTCCTATTCACCTGAAGCCTGAGAGTGACCCTTCCATGGAAATTATCTCCCACATTCTCTCTACAATCTTCTCTTAGATTTTTTTTTTTTTTTTTTTTTTTTGGTCACAAGTACTGTGATAGCTAGCCTCCAAGATGGCTCCCATTGATTCTTACCTCCTGGTATTAATCTTGTATAGTCCCCTCCTACATTGAAGGGGAATGTCCTGAGTAAACGATAAGCTATTGCAGAAGTAATGATTTGTGACTTGCAAGGCGAAGTCATAAAAGACGTGACTTTTGCTTGCTCTCTCTTGGATCACTCACTCCAAGGGAAATCAGCCACAATATTGTGGGGACACTCTTTGGAGAGGTCCAAGTGGTAACAAACTGAGGCCTTCTTGTGAACAGCCAGCAGAACTTACCAGACATGTGAGTGATCCATCTTGGAATCAGATTTTTCAGCCCCTGGTCAAGGCTTCAGATGACTGGAACTGTAACTGACATCTTGACTGAAACCTCATGAGAGACCCCGAAGTGAGAAATATCCAGCTAAGCTGCTCCTAAATTCCTGATCCACAGAAACTATATGACATATAAATGTTTGTAGCTCTTTTATTTCACTTCATTTTGGAGTAATTTCTGATGCAGCAGCAGATAACCAATACAAATTTTTGCTGCCTATCTAGAAGGGAGGTGCTGCCAAAAAAATATAAAGTGTGAGAGTGGCTTTGAAATCAGGTCTGCACATGGAGAGAAACTACTCTGGAATTTTGGACACACAGAAACTATGGGATATAACAAATGTTTTTTGTGTTTTAATGCCGCTAAGTTTTGGGAGTGATTTATTGCACATAAGTATATAAGTAATGCCTGTACATAAATGTCATTTGAAAAAAATAAGCAGAATTTGTTAGAAGAGTAGATGGAATTAGTACATGGAGAGCCTTCGACTCTTAAATTCAAGATCTAATATTGGTCCCCTGGTACAAGTGTCTAGAAAAAAAAGATATAATACTGGGTGTTGCTGTCAAGTGGGAGCAATTGTTATTTCTGTGTGTTCTTGATCCGAGAGACAAAGTGAAGAAAAGTGTAATATTGTGATACATGTATTTGGTCTTTGACTCGTTTCCTGGTATACAACTGCTAAAATCCTTAGAAACTCCAAAGTGATGTCTTTTTCTATGCTGATGATTGACTTGAAGGTTGGCAGCCCCTAGGTAGCCTTAGGATGAGCTCTGGTGGTCAGAAAGACCAAGGCAGGATTAGGATCAACCTCTAGAGAAAGGGAGAGGGGCTGGAGGTTAAGTTGATCACCACTGGCCAATGATTCAATCAACCACTCTTGTGTAATGAAGCCTCCATAAAAACCCTGGGTTCAGCAAGCTGTTTGATAGCTAAACACATGGAGGTTCTTGGAGGATGGAACCCTGGGGAAGGCATGGAAGTTCTGTGCCTTTTTGCCTGTGTCTCACCTTATGCATCATTTCATCTGTGTCGTTTTGTAATATATTTTATAGTAAACCAGTAAACATGTTTCCCTGAGTCCTGTGAGCAGCTCTAGTGAATTAAACCCAAAGAGGGGCAATAGCAACCTCAACATGAAGCTGGTCTATCAGAAGTTCTGGAGCCCCAGACTTATGACTGGTGTCTGAGGTGGGAGTGGGGTGGGGTGGGGTGCAGTCTTGGATACTGAGCACTTACCCTGTGGGATCTAATGCTTTCTCCAGGTAGATAGTGTTGGAATTAGATTGGAAAACACCCAGCTGGTGTCTGCTGTAGAACTGATTGCTTGCTTGGTGTGTGGGGAGAAAGCCCCATCCATTTTGGTCACAGAAGTCTGTTGTGTTGATTGTTGTGCTGTGAACAGAAGCAAAACATCTTGAGTGCATTTTTCCACTCACAGAAACGTGCTTAAAGACTGGCAATATATGTGCATCATGCACTGTAGCCCAATGGGATCCATATATTTTGATTTCACTCTCAGAAAAGGGAAGGGGGAAAAAAGGTTTTGTTTTGTCTTGTTTTGCTCTGTCAGCCAGGTTGGAATGCAGTGAAGTGCTTTTTATGGAGGCAAAGATAGCCTAGCATGGCTGTTCATACAGCTAAAGAAGATAAAATAGCAATGTAGAACTTAATCCATTTATTTGCAATGAAAGATAAAAGATGTAAAATATTTTTTAAATCTCACTCAGATAACACCTTTACAGTAAATAACCTTAATTATATGTTTTAGGCTCTCTCCATAATGAAATAGTAATGCAGAGAGTATATGCCATGTCACTAGACTTGGAATGCCTTGTACTTGTTTATATTTATTACACATATAATGGGCTCCCTTTGTCTTAAGGTCTACATCTAATGGCTAAACCATTTCCAAATATCTCTTTCATTTGCCATTCAGTATTTATTTTTAGACTACAGGAAGCTTCAAAGGAAAAATTCTAATTTATATTAGGTGACTGTGGCAAAATCTACTAAATATGTTATTATTTAAATAATTTCTGGGCTGAGTGCAGTGCCTTATTTCTGTAATCCCAGCTCTTTGAGAGGCTGAGACAGGAGGATCACTTGAGCCCAGGAATTTGAGACCAGCCTGGGAAACATAGTGAGGATCTATCTCTACAAAAAATAAAAAAATTAGCTGGGTGTGATGGTGCACACCTCTGGCACCATTAGCTACTTGGGAGGCTAAAATGGAAGGATTGCTTCAGCCTGGGAGGTTGAGGCTACAGTGAGCCACGATGGTGCCACTGCATTCTGGCCTGGGCAACAGAGCAAGACAAATCAAAACAAAACCCTTTTCCCCCCTTCCCTTTGCTGAGAGTGAAATCAAAACATAGAAAAAAATTCCTCAACTATGACATGAGGGATTTAAAAATCTTAATGAAGTTTTATATTTTCAAATTGCAGATTGTTCTCATCCTCTCTGCTTTACCTAAGAGGCTGCTAAGTAAAACAACAGAAAGGATTTTTAAAAGATGTTAACCTCTAAAGACAAAGACAATAGGAAATGAGACAACAATGGGGAGAGATGTCAACCCATTATCGGAAGGCCAAAACAGAGAAATGATAAATGAATTCATAGATCAGAAAAAGTTACATGCTGAATGTCTGCAAGTAGTTATGCCAAAGAGAGACAAACCCACTTGATAGAGCCTTGTAAGAGGCAAAATTTTTGCAAGCAGAAGATTCCAGGGAAGGTGGGAAGGTGTAGGGTTAGAGATGTGAGATTCATTAAAGTCTGTGTTCAGAGTTGTTGGGTGTCCAGGATCTCTATCCCACTCTATGAAGCCAGATAACTCTTTCCATCCCACAGAAGATGGAAATGTTATTTTCTTGATAAATTGAACCAAAGAAGGCCCAAACTCAGAGAAAGTAGGCACAGTATCAAATAAAGAAAAAATTATGTGAAAGTCTATATATTTACTCCAGGTGTGCCACCCCTCTTCCCCTGTCTTGTTCTCTTTAAATCAGTATCTAGGTTTATAACCTACCTCTCCCCCACCACACCCTACACACACGGAGTCAAGATTGGTAGAGCATTCTCTGAAGAAACTACGTGGTCCCAGAGAAAAGAACTGCAACTGCTGACATTTGGGCATTTCCCAAAGAAAAGCCCAGGTTACTATTTACCACAGTGAACACTACCTGGTGACAAATTATTCATGCACAATTTGCTTTTCAGTACCTCATTAAAAAAATTTTTTTTAAAAAATTTTCTCAGAGACTTTTGTTCTGAAGTACCTCACTTTTAATTGACAATCAAGGATAATTAGACAAGAAAAGTTTTCTAAATGAAAGAGAGAATGCTTTCAGCATACTTTCTTCCCCCCAGATTTTGTTTTTACTACCCATGGCCGACTACGGCTTGGAATGTAAGCCTGGAGAGAATTCATTCCAATGCTGGGATTATAAACATCTGGGAGGAAAAAGTGTGTCCTGACAGTGGTTTCCTCACTAATGTCCAAAAAACATCTTGCCTTGAAAGCTAGACATGTCATTTATATCCTGAACTTCTACTTCTTTTTAAATTTAATTTCATTTTAGATTCAAGGAGTACATGTGCAGGTTTGTTTCATGGGTATGTTGTGTAATGCTGAGGTCTGGGCTTCTAGTGAACCTATCACCCAAATAGTGAACATAGTACCCAACAGGTAGCTTTTCAACCCTCAATCCCTCCCACCCTCCCCACTTTTGGAGTTCCCAGTGTCTGTTACTCCCATCTTTATGTCTTTGTGTACCCATTGTTTAGCTCCCACTTATATAAGTGAGAACATGCAGTATTTGATTTTCTGGTTCTAAGATATTTCACTTAGAATAACAGCCTCCAGCTCCATCTATGTTGTGAAGGACAAGATTACATTCTTGTCCATGGCTGCATGGACAAGATTACATTCTTTTTCATGGTATAAAAAACCACATTTATACAATCAACTATTGACGAACACTTATGTTGATTCTGTGAGTTTCTTATTATGAATAGTGCTGCCATAAACATATGAGTGTAGATGTTTTCTGTTTTTTGTTTGTTTGTTTGTTTTTTGAGACGGGGTCTTGTTTTGCCACCTATGCTGGATCATAATTCACTGCAGCCTCTACCTCCTCAGCTCAGTCAATCTTCCCATCTCAGCCTCCTGTGTACTGCCACTACAGGTTCATGCCACCATGCACGGCTACTTTTTGTATTTTTTTTTGTAGAGATGGCATTTTGCCATGTTGTCCAGGCTGGTCTGGAGCTCCTGGGCTCAAGTGATCCACCTGGCTTGGGCTCCCAAAATTCTGGGATTACAGGTGTGAGTCACTGTCCCCGGCACAGGTGTCTTTTTGATAAAATGATTTCTTTTCCTTTGGTTAGATATCCAATAGGGGATTGCTGGGTCGAATGGGTGTTCTATTTTTAGTTCTTTGAGAAATCTCCATACTGTTTTCCATAGGGGTTGAACTATTTTACTTTCCCACCAACAGTGTATAAGCGACAGATTTCTACTTCTGCATGAGGCTGTGTGGGTCCTCAAAGAGAACCTCAAAATTCAGAAAGCACAGTGCTGAGCCACCCAGCTTTTTTCTGTCAAGTTTCTTAGCAATGCAGTATATAAATACTATCCATTTTCCAAGTTGATTTTATAGTGTTGTGTTCCACCTTCAGAAATGATAAGGACTTCTCGTTCCACCAGTTCCCAGGGCTGCAACTCCAGGTCCTTGGGGATGTTGCCATGTGATAGCATTTCTCCAGCTCCGCAGGAAAGCAGTAGCACATCTCCAGGGCTAAGGACTCCCACAGTGCCCTACCCCTCTCCGCATCCCCCAGGAAAGTGAGGAGCATGGGCAGCTCACTGAGGGTTTTCTGATCAAAAGCAGTCACTGTGTCTCATGTAGCAACCCTCAGATCGTTTTGTTACTGGAAAGGGGTCCCAATCCAGACCCAAGCGATGGTTCTTGGATCTCTGCAAGAAATAATTTGGGGCAAGTTCATAGAGTAAAGTGAAAGCAAGTTTATTAGAGAAGTAAAGAAGCAAAAGAATGGCTACTCCATAGGCACAGCAGCAGCCTGGGCGACTTGACTAAGGATACTTATAGTTGTTTATTGAACATAAACTAAACAAGAGGTGGATTATTCATGAGGTTTCTGGGAAAGGGGTCCAAAGTTACCGGAAATGAGGATTTCTCCCCCTTTTTAGACCATATAGGGTCACTTCCTGTTGTTGCCATGGCATCTGTAAGTGGTCACGGTGTTGGTGGGCATGTCTTTTAGCATGCTAATGCATTATAATTGGCGTATAATGAGCAGTAAGGACGACCAGAGGTCACTTATTACGCCATCTTGATTCTGGTGGGATTTGGCTGGCTTCTTTACTGAAAACTGTTTTATCAGCAAGGTCTTTGTGACCCATATCTTGTGCCGGCTTTCTATCTCATCCTGTGACTTAGAATGCCTATCTTCCTGGGAATGCAGTCCAGTAGGTCTCGGCCTTATTTTACTCAGTCCCTAGTCAAGATGGGGTTGCTCTGGTTCCAGTGCCTCTGATAGTTTGTCTTCTCTGCTTTATTTTTTGTAGGCTGGGGCGGGGGTCTCATTTTGCTGCCCAAGCTAGTCTGGAACTCCTAGGCTCAAATGATCCTCCCTCCACAGCCTCTCCAAGTGTTGGGATTACAGGCATGAGCCACTGCACCTGGCCTGTTTTATCTACTTTAAAGCAGTTTTTCTGTAGATTGACCTTCTGAATTCAGGCTCCATTCAAGTGAGGGCATCTTCTTTTCAGTTTGTTTGGTTTTGTTTTTTGCATGGTAGGAAGCGTGGGACAGGCTGGGTGCGGTGGTTCATGCTTGTAATCCCCAGCACTTTGGTAGGCCAATGGGTAGATTGCTTAAGCTCAGGAGTTCGAGACTAGCCTGGGCAACATGGCGAACCCTGTCTGTGCAATACAAATTTAGCCAGATGTGGTGGCTTGCAGGTCTGGAGACTAGAAAGTCTGTAGTCCTTCTAGTCTCAGCTACTCAGGAGGCTGAGATGAGAGGATCTTTTGATCCCGGGAGATTGGGGCTGCAGTGAGCCGGGATAGTGCCACTGAACTCCAGCCTAGGCGACGGAGTGAGACCCTGACTCAAAAACAGAAAAGAAGCAGAGTTGGCTGATTAGGACAGTATTTCTTTTGCCGCCAGTCTAACAGTGGCGTCTAGAGTTTCTGGCCATAATTGCAAGAATTTATCGAAAAGCTTTAAATGTTTTCTTGGTTTTGGTTTTGTTTTGAGACGGAGTCTCGCTCTGTTGCCCACCCTGGAGTGCAGTAGCAAATTACAGCTCACTGCAGCATTGACCTCCCTGGTTCAAGTGATCCTCGCCTCATTCTCCTGGATAATTGGGACCACAGGCGCGCGCCATCGTGCCTGGGTTTTTTTCTTTGTTTGTTTGTTTTTGTAGATATGGAGCCTTGCCATATTGCCCAGCCTGGTCTCGATCTTCTGGGTTCAAGCGATCCTAACACCTCCATCTCCCAAAGTGCTGAGATACAGGAGTGAGCCACTGCGCCCAGTCGCAGTACACCAAAAGTATTTATTCGGTCAGCGTCCCCCGCCTGCGGGCGCAGGGATGGCGGGTCCAGGCTGGAGGCGGCTGGGGGCCCCGCCAGTGAGCCAGGAGCCGCAGGAACGCTAGTGAGCCGCGCGCGGGGCCGGCAGCTGGGGGTTATTTCAGTGCGCGGGGAGAGGGCGGCCCGCGGCCTAGCGTGGGGTTAAGCGGCCTCCCCCGCACTGGGGTGAGAGCCCAGAACAGGCGGCAGAGCCACCCCCCAACCCCCAACCCTAATCCCCTAGCTCGCTGCGGGCTGGACTAACTCTGGGGAGTTAGTCGCCTTCCACTGGTACCTTCAGATGAGTGAGCGAACATGAAGTCCAGTCCTGGCATCCAAGCCGCCATCGACCTCACAGCGGGGGCCGCAGGGGGGACAGCGTGTGTACTGACCGGGCAGCCCTTCGACACAATAAAAGTGAAGATGCAGACGTTCCCCGACCTGTACAAGGGCCTCACCGACTGCTTCCTGAAGACGTACACCCAAGTGGGTCTCAGGGGCTTCTACAAGGGTACTGGCCCGGCACTTATGGCCTACGTTGCTGAAAACTCGGTCCTCTTCATGTGCTACGGGTTCTGCCAGCAGTTTGTCAGGAAAGTGGCTGGAATGGACAAGCAGGCAAAGCTGAGTGATCTCCAGACTGCAACCGCGGGGTCCTTCGCCTCTGCATTTGCTGCGCTGGCTCTCTGCCCCACTGAGCTTGTGAAGTGCCGGCTACAGACCATGTATGAAATGGAGATGTCAGGGAAGATAGCAAAAAGCCATAATACAATTTGGTCTGTCGTGAAGGGTATCCTTAAAAAGGATGGCCCCTTGGGCTTCTACCATGGACTCTCGAGTACTCTACTTCAAGAAGTACCGGGTTATTTCTTTTACTTTGGTGGCTATGAACTGAGCCGATCGTTTTTCGCATCAGGGAGATCAAAAGATGAACTAGGCCCTGTCCATTTGATGTTAAGTGGTGGAGTTGCTGGAATTTGCCTCTGGCTTGTCGTGTTCCCAGTGGATTGTATTAAATCCAGAATTCAAGTTCTTTCCATGTATGGAAAACAGGCAGGATTTATTGGTACTCTCTTAAGTGTTGTGAGAAATGAAGGAATAGTAGCCTTATATTCTGGACTGAAAGCTACTATGATTCGAGCAATCCCTGCCAATGGGGCACTGTTTGTGGCCTATGAATACAGCAGGAAGATGATGATGAGCCAGTTGGAAGCATACTGAAGTGTCTTGGTGAACCTGGATCTGAGTCTGTGAGTTTGAGTACTACAGTTCATCACAGGTTTCAACAGAATACAAGACCAATGCTGAATTTTGACTTCATGGGAATTTTGGTTCTATCTTCCCTTCTTCTACCCTAAATCTTAACTTTATGAAAGGGCCTCTATTTTACATCATATAATTTCTGCCCATAATTGTATTGAAATAGGAAAGTTGCTGCTCTTGCACTTGCTGGAATGTACAGGATGGGCTGGTTGGCCCTATGTACCTAATCCGAAAAACTAAATATCACGCTGTCAGGGCCTTTGCATAAAGCCATTTTTGTGTACGTGCAGTTTGGATGATTCTATGTCATGAGTGAAACAATTTGGTTCTATGTATAATCTTAAATATTACCCCCCCCAACCCAGAATTGACCATATTTTGTAAAGATAGGTATGAATGATTGCTTAGGATCTCTTTTTTTTTTTTTTTGGAGATGGAGTCTCACTCTGTCACCCAGGCTGGAGTGCTGTGGCGTGATCTCGGCTCACTGCAACCTCCGCCTCCTCTCCTGCCTCAGCCCCCTGAGTAGCTGGGATTACAGGTGCCCACCACCACACTTGGCTAATTTTTGTATTTTTAGTAGGGATGGGGTTTCACCGTGTTGGCCAGGCTGGTCTCGAACTCCTGACCTCAGGTGATCCACCCACCTCAGCCTCCCAAAGTGCTGGGATTATAGGCATGAGACACTGCGCCTGGCCAGGATCTCTTTTAAAGTCTACTTAACATGTGCACTTCATTAGGCGGTTCAAGTTTGGAAAAGTCTTCATTTGGTGCTTGAAAACCAAAATACTCATCTCTTTCTCTCTCTCTGTCTGTCTGTCTCTCTTTCTCTCTATATATATACACTTGGTTTTTTTTTTTTTTGAGATGGAGTCTCATTCTTATTGCCCAGGCTGGAGTGCAGTGGTGCGATCTCGGCTCACTGCAACCTCCACCGCCTGGGTTCAAGTGATTCTTCTACCTCAGCCTTCCAAGTAGCTGGGACTACAGGTGCACACCACCACACCTGGCTAACTTTTGTGTTTTTAGTAGAGATGGGGTTTTGCCATGTTGGCCAGGCTCATCATGAACTTCTGACCTCAGGTGATCCACCCGCCTTGACCTCCCAAAGTTCTGGGATTACAGGTGTGAGCCACGGCACCTGGCCTCATCTATGTTTTTAAGAGGAGAAGGTACCTGCATACTGGTGTGGCTTTGACATTCTTGAGTTAAAAGTTTCAGAGTAAGCATTGTGGATTTTCCCAAGAAACAATACCCTTAAAATAGTGCTATCCATTTTCAAAGTGGGATTATATTCTGCATTCTGCCTATATGGTTAGGAATGGTCTAGAGTATCATCAGGCTTTGGGGAATCCACACAGCCTTCCTGCGCCAGCTTCCTTTCTCCCCCTCAAAGGAGCTGGGCTTTCGTTTAAGGAAGGAGCTGGGCACCTATGCTTTGATGAAGACCCACGTGGCTGGTAACAGTTCTTAGCTTCCAGTCTCTGGGTCCTGGCCTGGGTAGGATGCAAGAGTGTTCTATTGGCCCATTTAGAGACTGTTGATTCATTTTGGGTCACTCACTGTCCTTTCTGCCTCCATCAGCCAGAAACCTTCCTGGGGAACAGAAAGTGACTAAGCTAAGAGAAGGTTTTGTTCCCTGTTTGCTAACAATACTTGTGGGTAAAAGTCATCTACTCTCAGGTAGAACTAGACAGAACTTAGTGCTTTCACTCCACAGTGAGACATGTTAGGGACAACCTTTTTTGAAGTTTACCTTGGGGTCCATAATACCTTCCCATGCCTTTACAGTGCTAGAGTCTTCTAAATTTGGTACTGGCCATCAGTAAATTTTAATGATAACTGTGTATGGGGTGTGACTAAGCAGTGAAACATAAGAAAAGTAATTTTATTGAACTATGTACCATATGTATATATGTGTACACTGTCAAAACCCCTCCAAAACAAAGAACAACTCCTCACCCCAAAACATAGATCATCTATCTGATCCCCACAGACTTGGAGATAAGCAACTATTCTTTGGCCATGTCATTCTTGTCACCACTAAAGTAAGCCCCACCATTCTGTGTTGCTCCAAGACCACCAGCAGGGTCTCTTTCAGTAACAAGTTTTCTTAAGCAGCCTCTAAAGCTGAAAAGGCTACCAGTCTTAATAATAGTCTGTACCATGTGTGTTTATCACTTGACACAATGTAATTCCTGTGGCAAACTTTGTTTCCTTAAGCTTTTTGCTATCTATGAAGTCTCTGTGGTAACTCTAGCCTTAGTATCAGAAGCAAGATGGTCAGGGAAATGACATACTGACCAGTAAGGGCTGCTGCGGACATTTAGGGGAGGGAAGGCTCAGTGTCAGGCCTGGTGTGCTCCAGAGCTATGACTGATCTTCTATTTATTTACTTTTACTTTAAAAGAAAATCATATTTATACTTTAAAGTTATTTATAGATTTAAGTTATATATTCCATACTTAAATGGTCAGTAGCTATGGAGTGGTGCTTCATTGGAGCAGGGCTATATTAAATAGAAAATGGGACTGGCGTTTAATAGGAAGTGGATCATTTCAGAGTCCACCGTCCCCCTGCCTGGCACCCATGAGCTAGTCTAAGTTGGCTTTGTTGTCAGCATACCTTCTTACATGTCATCCATTAAAGATTTAACTCAATACCTTCAACAAAAATAGTATGTGGCAAGTAAGAATGGTGGGAGTGGCCGGGCGCGGTGGCTCAAGCCTGTAATCCCAGCACTTTGGGAGGCC
>NW_012107742.1:1073721-1106469 GCF_000951045.1 Mandrillus leucophaeus | reverse complement strand
AGTAATTTGAAATACTGTGTTTAAAGACATTTGAGGGTTCTATCACTAAATTGTTTATCTACATAATACTTATTTAACTCACACTATTTACAATGTATTGTATTGAACTCTGGCTATTCAGACGCTAATGGTATCTGGTTTCTGTCTTCAAGGATCTGACAGTCTAGATGTTTGTTCTATAGTTAGAAGAGTGATATTTTAAACTAAAATTTAGAAGAAAAAAGTGGAATCCAAATTTTATATATTGTGTGTGTGTAATCAGTGATGGAATCTCTGAATTTAAGGAACTGTCCCTTTCTCTTTTTTTTGTTGTTTGTTTGTTTGTTTTGAGATGGAGTCTCACTCTGTCACCCAGGCTGGAGCGCAGTGGCATGATCTCGACTCACTGCAACCTCCGCCCCCACCGGGGCTCAAGCAATTCTCCTGCCTCAGCCTCCCTAGTATTAATCCCTAAGGCAAGCTACCTAAGGCAAGCTGTAATCCCTGGGATTACAGGCATGTGCCACCATGCCTGGCTAATTTTTGTATTTTTAATAGAGACACGAGTTTCACCATGTTGGCAGTCTGGTCTCAAACTCCTGACCTCATGTGATTCGCCCACCTCAGCCTCCCAAAGTGCTGGGATTGTCCCCTTCTCTTAATCGTGTTTTTGTATTGTGGCTTTTTGTATTCTTTAAATTAGTGCCATGATATTTGTTTCTAAGATTTAAATTGATCAAATCATTTTTGTGATGCCTAGCCTTATTTTAAATTTTTCTTCACTTCCACATAGCATAATTTGTCCCTTAATTTTGAAAAATCTTTTCTGTAATTTATTACACCTTTTGGTCTATTGTCAAGGCCAAAGGGTCTGTATCTTGCATTGCTGAAAGATATTGTAGTTAGAAATTCTTTCTGTGTCCTAACATTCACTGGATGCTAAGCTGTAGTAGTTAAGTACATGTGATATCTCAGAAGGATCATATCTGGCAATGGAGTATCAAACCTGCTCATTTTCTTCATGATCTTGTTGCTGAACTCAGAAGAAATGTAGATTCTCTTTCTTCTGGTCCAGACCTCTAAGGAGGGTGATAATTATTTCCAGGATATTGTTGTGTGCCTGAAACTACTGGATATTTTTGCTCAAGACCAGAAATTATCCCTCTGTCCAGGGCCTGCATTTCCAACTTGAGCAGCTCCTCAACTTTGAAATCCCTGTTTTCAAAGTCTGTAATTCTCTACTCTCTCTGATCTCTCTAGATTCATGCGAAATAGGCCAGATGTCTTCTATGAGATTCATTTATTCATGTGAAATAGGCCAGAAGTCTTCCCTGAGATCCATTTTAGAAAGCAAATTATTTCAGTGTTGAAACTGAAAGGAGTTATTTAGCTTGCCTTAGGTAGACAGAAAGGGAAGGGTCCCTGGAGAGCCCTCAGCCCATGGGTCAGTGTCTTATCCCCACATAACATAAAAAGGAGCCTGGGAAAAAATTCAAGCTGCAGGCACTGATAAGGAACTAGCACAGGGTATTGTGCCTGGAGACATGCCCACAGCTGCACAGATAGAAAAACCTCCGGCCCATTTGGATAAAAACTTGCACAGACCTCCAGCCCACTCAGATAAGAGAACAAGGCCTCCAAGCAAATAAAAACTTACATAGACCTCCAGCTCACTCAGATAAGGGAACAAGGCCTGGCATAGAAATGCCTTTGTCCTTTGTATAGTCAGCAGGCTCCCAGGAAAAAGTTTCTTCTCCTTTTGTGGGCAGGGGCACAGTGGGCTCCAGTGGGTTCTGGTGGGCACTTTCCTTTCTTTTTTGGACTGTAAGTCTGGGCTCTATGAATCATAACTTCAGCCCCTGGTTGTTCCTGACCCAAGGTCCCGGCCAACCTTTCTGGTTGGTGTCAAGTCAAGCTGAGTCACATGTTCTCCAAGACAGCCCTGGGACTAAGCACATTCCTTCCTCTTCCCAGCCGCTAAAAACCCTGGACCCCAGCCTCACACGGGGCACCCCATTTAGGCCCCCCTCTCTGCTGACAGAACTTTCTTGTTTCATTTATTAAACTTTTGCTCTGACCTTACCTTTGTGCCTTCTTGGAGGTAGGACAAAGAACTCTGGGTGTTATCTCAGATAACGAGAGACTGTTACATCTTGGTGCATTGCTGAGACTACAACAAAACTTTCATCAGGGTCTGTGGCCTGCCTTCTGAGCTCCACTGTCTACACTGTTTTTGGCTTCCTCCTAATGCCAGCGCTTAAATAGAGACTTCTTGTTAATGATGTTTAAAAGCTGGACTGCTATCTTCTTGTTTCCCCAGCCTCTTCAAGGTTGGTAGCATCACCACTCTATTCCTTACATGAGGCTTAGTAGATTTTTCAAAACCAGTTCAGGCTGGCTTTAGTTTGCATGTTAAGAAGAAAAAATATCACAAGTGGGTAAGTAGCTTTGTAGACCATTGATGTCTCTTAACAATCATGCACATTCTGCATGTGAAAATAATGTCCCTAGAAAGGGCATTACTAGTTTTCTTCCACTGCGAAGCCAGATAATTATGTATATAGCAAGTATTTCTACTGCAGCCTGAAGAAGTTTCACTGGGTCCTCCTCAACAACCTGGTCTCTCAGCAGACATGAGCTAGGTCATCTCTCTACATATCTTCTTTAATCATTGATTTACAAACAGATCTTTTGTGCATTTGGAAGAAGTATGCTTTCCTGACTTTGGAGAAATGGTGCACTCACCTCTTTCCTTTAATGTGGGTCTACTAGTGACAAAGACTCTTCATTTTTGTCTTAAATTGTCTTTATTTCACTTTCATTCTTTTAGATTAATTTTTTCTAGTTTTGTATAGTGAGCCAAGATCATGCCATTGGACTCCAGGCTAGGTGACAGAGTGAGACCCTGTCTCAAAAAAAAAAAAAAAAAAGTTCAATTTTTCCTAATTTCTTTTGTTTTTGGGGTCATATATATATAAAACATAAAATTTGCCATTTTAATCACTTTTAAGTGTACAATTGAGTGACATTAATTACATTCGCAGTGTTGTGCAACCATCACCACTACCTATTCCCACACATTTTCACCACCCCATCAGAAATTTGGTACCCATTAAGCAATAATTCCCCATTCCCCCTTCATCCCATCCCTGGTAGTCTCTAATCTGCTTCCTGTCTCTTTGAATTAGCCTCTTTTAGACATTTCATATAAATAGAATCATACGATATCTTTTTGTGTTTGGCTTATTTCACTTGGCATAATGTTTTTGTTTTGATTAGATAATCAGTTACATGATTCAAACAACTATATAAAACTTACTCTGAGAAGTCCTACTCCCACCCCACCCACATTACCCCTTTACACTTCATTTCCTATAGATAATTTTTTAGTTTTTATCATGGTAGTGTTCGTTGTTGTTGTTTTGTGGTTTGTTCTTGAGACAGAGTCTTGCTCTGTCACCCAGGCCAGAGCGCAGTGGTGTGAACTTGGCTCACTGCAACCTCTGCTTCCTGGGTTCAAGTGATTCTCAGGCCTCAGCCTCCTAAGTAGCTGGGATTACAGCCCCATACAACCACACTCAGATAATTTTTTGTATTTTTAATAGAGATGGGGTCTTGTTATGTTGGCCAGGCTGGTCTTGAACTCCTGGCCTCAAGAGATTTGCCCACCTCAGTCACCCAAAGTGCTGGGATTGCAGGTGTGAGCCACTGCGCCCCGCTATCATGATAGTGTTTTTATGCACAAGTATGCAAATATGAATATATGTTCTATGTCTCCTTTTGTAACAGAAAATGTAGCTATTGGCCAGGCGCGGTGGCTCACACCTGTAATCTCAGCACTTTGGGAGGTTGAGGCGGGTGGATCACTAGGTCAGGAGATCGAGACAATCCTGGCTAACACGGTGAAACCCCGTCTCTATGAAAAATGTAAAAAATTAGCCGGGCGTAGTGGCGGTCGCCTGTAGTCCCAGTTACTCGGGAGGCTGAGGCAGGAGAATGGCGTGAACCCAGGAGGCAGAGCTTGCAGTGAACCGAGATCGCGCCACTGTACTCCAGCCTGGGTGACAGAGCAAGACTCCGTCTCAAAAAAAAGAAAAAAGAAAAAGAAAATGTAGCTATTTTAGCCTGAGTCCTCCCAAAAGCAGAGTAGAAAACAAGGCACTAGGCCAGGTGCAGTGGCTCTCACCTATAATCCTAGCACTTTGGGAGACTGAGGCAGATGGATTGCTTGAGCCCAGGAGTTCAAGACCAGCCTGAGCAAGATGGCAAAACCCCGTCTCTACAAAATAGAAAAACAATTAGCCTATAATCCTAGCTACTTGGGAGGCTGAGATAGGAGGATTGTTTCAGCCTGGGGAGATTGAGGCTACAGTGGGTCATGACTGTGCTACTGCACACCAGCCTGGGCGACAGAGTGAGACCCTGTCTCAAAAAAGAAAAAATGTGTCAAAGGGCTTTTATACCACTAATATATTAGGAAGTGCAATCCTAGGAAACAAATGAGGGGCCATGAGAGTGAAGCCAGAAAGGAGGAAGAGCCAATTTGAGGGTGCATTATTGAATTGGCTGTTATTAATTGCAACTGATTTCTTAAATCCAGTTCTCCAAGAAGTCATATATATTGTGTCTGAGGGGAGCTAGTTGGAGGAGTGGTGATGGGGGAGAATTTATTTATTTTTTCCTCACCTCCCTCTGGTCAAAGTTTCAGCACACAGACATGAACTACCCCACACTTCTGAATTGTGTCTATGTGGGTGCTGAGCGAGGTTCCATGGCATCCTGTCAAATTGGTGTCAACAGGAAAGCCTTTGGGTGACAGCCAAATGACATGTGACATAATTATGAGGGAAAAAGTACTGTTAAGGTTGCACCTATATGAAGTCTGTGCCCGCACAGAGCTGGCTTCCAGTAGCCATATCTGGAACACAAGATGGGCAAGGCTGACATCATCTGAAATACAGCATAAGAAGTACCTGCTACAGTCCATTCACTGTACCACTATAAGCCTGCTCATATTCTCCGTTGTATCCAGCGTCCATGCTATTATTCAATATGGGGCCTCCATTTGTGTATGCGTGCGCGTGTACATGCATGTGTGTGTGTGAAAGAGAGAGAGACACACACACACAGAGAGACAGATGAGTGAGAGAGAGAGAGAGAGAGAGAGAGAGAGAGAGAGAGAGAGAATATGCCCTCACTTCTTATCTGACAGCAGAGGAGTAAGTCCTTTAAGGTATAACCAAGTACAATTTCTGAAGAGACTTAAGAGTTAGTGAAACAAGCTACAGTTCCTTCTGGACCAGCTTGGAGATGAGACATTTACCTCTGAGGAGTTTAAGAGCTTAATGCCTTGTCTTTGTCATGGTTGCTGCAGTTGCTCATTTACCATTGACACTGGCAATGGAAACACCAAGAGATACCCTAGTGAATCTCCTGAATTCCAGACATATCATTTACTGAACGAATTACGTTGGAGCAACCCAAACTTCTCATGGTAGTCAGAGTCACTTACCACCATAATCACATTAGCTGTTTTTTGGCTTGTTTGTCCACTGGTATGAACAGCTCAACATGACCAGGCAGTAACCAGCTTCAAATTCAACTGAAATGCAGCAGAGCCTAGAGACTCCATGGATGAGAAGCAAAAATGCAATCAGATCACTGGAAGCATTGGTGGGAGGAGTTAATCCTATTCCACCACTTGGTTCATGGACTCATGTATTCTAGCTACTTGGGATGGTATTGTTGGTTCAGCTCCTATTCTACATTTTAGAGGACAGCATCCCAATCTTTTAGAGTGATCTCCAAAGCTAGTGCCTTAGTGAAGATTTTTAATAGACCCTGCCTTGATTTATTGGCTCACTGTTTGATGGTGGTGGGAGGTAAAGGCATCCATTGTAAAATTTGTGAATCTCTTGGTCATGTATCCAGTGTCCTATATCTATCTGTTTAATTTGCCACAAATGGATCCCTCAGTCTAAGGCCGGGTTTACAGGATACCTTGTTGATACATCATTCTGTAAGTCTTTGAATAATATTGCTGTCAGAAGAACTGTAAAGAGAGGGAAAAAAACCCCACCACTTTCTAGAGTAGGTGTCAATACCAGTAAGGATGAATTACTGCCCTATCCAGAGTGAGCGGAGTCTGATAAAATCAACTTGCCATTAAGTGGCAGGCTGGTTTCCTCAATGAATGATACTGAAGACTCAGCATTCTTCTGCTGGCATTCAGAAGGGGTAATATTCTGCAAAGGAAAAGCTCAAATAATTAAGATAAAAAGAAATGAAAAACAAAAAAAAAACCCAGAAGGGGTAATAGATCAGCCATGGTGAGAGGGAGCCCCTGCTGCTATCCTCGTACAAAACCTCCATCTACCCCCATGGCCTCCCTGCTTACCACCTCATTGCCCCAGTAGTGGGATGCCTGAAGAAAGAGGCTGACTGATATCTACAGAGCAAGTCATTCAATTCACTTGGTTGTTGAAGACCTCTCCTATGGTAGAATTATCTTGTGAGCATTAACGTGAGATGCAAAGATTTTTTATGCTGTTTTTTGGCCCACTTCCTAATCCTTCCATATACATTTTCTGCAGTTTTCTTGTCTCTAATATAATAATTGTGTATCCTCCAGATGCTAGACCAGCCAGCCAATCCCTTTGCGACTGCTCAGCTATCTACATATAGCCATAAGTCAGACCACTTCTCTTTTCATTAAAAATGAATGACCAAGTATACTTCTTACAGCTCTGCTTACATAGAAAGTTTTCCTTTACCACTGTCCTTTAGGTCCCCGTTAAGTAACTTAGCATTTAAGAATTTTTGGCTTGCAGCAACATATGTACCAAGCACCTGTAAACTGGGACCAATATCTTTTCTCCTCTGTCAGTTGGTCATAGGGAATTTTCCAGTGAAAATATAGGTATGAATTGTGAATTGCTTTGGTACAGTAGAGGTTGTGAAACAGGCGTCTACGTCATGTGTTTATGAAATTCCTTCTGGACTTGCTTGGAGCTAATCCTGAATTTACTATTTCTCTTATACAAAGGGTTTCTCTTATGCCTCTCTAACCTTACGATTTAGTGAATCTGATGATACAAAGTTCTTGTTCGCAGCTCTGGTGGCATAATCATTTGGTGTCTGATATAGTTTGGACATTTGTCCCCACCAAAATCTCTTGTTGAATTGTAATTTCTAATGTTGGAGATGGGGCCTGGTGGGAGGTGTTTGGATCATGGGGGTGGATCCTTAATGGCTTACTGCTGTCCTCGCAGTAGTGAGTTCTTGCGAGATCTGGTTGTTTAAAATCTGGCACCTTCTTCACTCTCTGTCTTTCTCCTGCTCTTGCTATATGATGTGCAAGATCCCTCTTCACCTTCTGCCATGAGTAAAAGCTCCCTGAGGCCTCCCCAGAAACCAAGCAGATCCTGGCACCATGATTGTATAACCTGTAGAATCATGAACCAATTAAACCTCTTTTCTTTGTAAATTACCCAGTCTCAGGTATTTCTTTTATTTCTATTTCAAGCAGTGCAAGAACAAGCTAACAGTGTCCCATTGTCATCTACTCAGTCTCTAATAGGGCTAAGGAGCATAATAGTATCTATTCATGAGCACTGAGAAATTACCTACTGTAGAAGGCATGGATCTACACCATTTGGATTTACTGTCTATACCACTGAAAGATGTGCACTTTAGCTTTCCTGCTGTGCCATGCCAGAAACTCCACACAGCATTGTTATCCATCATGGGCATTACTAGCAACATCAGAGTGGCTGGATTGTGTCAGACGGCTGGTATGATAGCCTGGACCTCTTACTCCAGAACCTCAAACCTGATAGCATTTTGAGTTCCAGATGTGGTATATGTTACCTCCAAAATCCAAAGAGGCTGTGCCTCTTTCTTAATGGTAAGAAATGCAGGTGATAATAACTTATATTTTATCTCAGAGGGCATTTCTTTGCATGCCCAGGAACCCTAGAATCATCACTGATATGACAGTCATCCGAATATTCATAGGGTTAATATTTTACTCTTTGACATGCTAGACCATCTAGGGTCCTTGCTACTTACTACTCACTAGATCCGATTAGAATGATGTCATCTATGCAGTGATCTAGCATTATGTTCTATAGAATGTTCAATGTTGAAATATTTGTGGAGTACGTTATGAAAGAAAGCAAGAGAGTTAACATAGCTTTGTAATAAGACATTTGGAATGTGTTCTGTTTTCTTGTTATGAGAAGATGAACTGCTTTTGATTTTATTCCCTGGTGGAATTTAAGACAAGTGCATTCACCAGAAAAATAGCCACCTACCAAGTTGCCAAAGTTACATTGATCTACTCCAGTGAAGATACCACATCTGGCATGACAGCTGCAATTGGAGCTACCGTTTGGTTAAGTAAGTATATTTCAGTCCTTGTCATCACTACAATCTATCTAGTTTTTGCAGAGGGTGAGCAAATGAATTAAATGGGAATTTGATGAGGACTATCACCTCTGTGCGCTTTAAGCCTCAGGAGGTAGTGTTAATCTCTAAAAATCCTCCTAGAATGCTGCATTACTTATGATTTACTATCTTGGCTAGGGAAAGGGAAATTTCAGGGTTTCCACTATAATGTGTCTTACTCTCTTGTTTGTCACAGAATAAATAAAAAGGTTTGGCGTCAGATGTTCCCAAGACCCCAGGTTTGGTAATTTTCTAAGACTCACAAAACTCAGCATGTACTCACACTCATGGCTATGACTTGTTAAAGTAAAGGGATACAAGGCAAACCCAGCAAGGGGAAAAGGTGTATCACATAAAGTATGGAGGAAACTAGGTATAAACTTCCAAGAATCCTCTCCCATTAGAGTCACACAGAATATGATTAAATCCTCCAGCATCAAATTGCAACAACAGGTGTAAAGTGTTACCTACCAGGGAAGCTTGCCTAAACCTAGGAATCCAGGGTTTTTACTGGGGACTGGTCATGTGGGCATCTTCTGCCTAGTAGGTAGCAAAATCCCAGACTCCCAGAAGGAAAGCAGGTGTTCAGCATAAGCCACGTTGTTTGTATATACAGTTTAGGCACAGCAAACCACCTATATCAGTTATGAAATGATGCAGACACTCTCAAAATCCAAGTCACAAATGAAAGCCAAGGGTGTACCTTGTAAGCAGGCCTTTCGAAGGCTTAGTAGTCTCAGGTCTGTTATGTTAACTCTTTTCTTCCACCCACTTGGTCATTGTCCAAGGCATCTTTACAAAAAGATTATTATCAATAGGATCCCACATGGCAGGGTGAGATCAGCCTACAGTATTGGCCTCAGTAATGTCCTCCATGGCTTCTAGATTTGGCCAATTAAAACAAATACAGGGGCCAGCCATAGTGGCTCACGCCTGTAATCCCAGCACTTTGGGAGGCCAAGGTGAGTGGATCACCTGAGATGAGGAGTTCAAGACTAGCCTGACCAACATGGTAAAACCCTGTCTCTACTAAATACAAAAAGTTAGCCAGGTTTGGTGGTGCATGCCGGTAATCCCAGCTACTCGGGAGGCTGAGGCAGGAGAATCACTTGAACCTGGGAGGCAGAGGTTGCAGTGAGCCAAGATTGTGCCATTGCACTCCAGCGTGGGCAACAAGAGTGAAACTCTGTCTCAAAAAAACAAAACAAAATGAAAAATCCCATTAACCATAAAGGTCTATCTTAGGAAGCCAGGTGTCTTTCTCCTTCAGTTTTTGCATTAACCATTTTTTTTTCTTTTAATCTGGCCCAAGACATCAACTCGGGCACAGCACAACTCTGACCAGTAAGTTAAAGTTAATCTGAATGCCTTGTAGGGCTGAGACAGTGTCATGATAGTCAGGGTACCCACAAAAGAAATATAAGCCCAGAGGGCACACACAGTACCCCTGGAAACAAAGAGTTTACAGTTGTTAGGACACCCCAAGCAGGACATACATTAGTCAGGCAATAAGGTTAAGAAGACCTCTAATGTAACCTTCCACTGTGGGCCCTCCTGCTCCAGGATTCTCAGTGCAGTCCAAATAACACAGGTCAGTCCTTAGATTCATGAGGACTCCCTGAGGCAGTCAGTTCCAAACGGTTTTGTTCATGCATAATATCAGCTCATCCATCTCATAAGTGCGGGCGACATCTGGAAGTGTTCCTCTGCCATCTCATAGTCATCTGTGACCATAGGCTCAGCAGTGTGTTTGAATTCAGAGTGCTCACAGCAGCTTGGAAAGCCAGCATGGAGAGTTCTCCTTCAAGAAGGGGGAAAAGCTTCCAGGAGCAGTTCTGAAAGACAAAAATCATTAAACCCTACCCTCTCCCTGTGCCTCCCCAGGTGCTGGGTGTGTTTTCTCCATTGTTACAAAATCAGTGTGTCCCGTTCAGAATTAAAACTTTATATTTTCAATCATCTCCTACTCTCACTAGGGTCTTTCATCCAGAAGGGTTATAGGCAAGAGGGAAAAAAGCATTTTCACAGAAAAACATTTTTACACAACTTAAGCAGAAAGTCACATCATGGTAAGGAATTGGTCACAATGACCCTGAATTGTCTAAGATTTTTCAAATTGAGTTTACACAGCCTCTTATCCCTTTAGTCACAGTCTTTTATCCAGTGGCCAGCCTACCATCCCAGACAAGAGCAATTCCTTTTTGGGGATGCTGCATTTAACAATCAAATTGTCTTAATATTCCAGCAAAAAGTGAGGGAAGTAGATTCAGGCTGTAAGTCAATTGTTGCAAGTTGCAACCAATCCAGAAATCTAAACACAAATCTACAGCAGTGGGACTTTCTCCAGAGGAGGTCCAGAGTTAGATTTGTCAGGAATGGAAAGAAGGGTTACAGTCACTGTGATGTGCCCAGTCCTAAACTGCAGTTAGGAATGCAACCAGTCTCTGTATATCTCTCTGTATCAGAAACATAGAGCCAATCACCACCTCAATTTTAGAGGGTTCCATCAGAGAATAACCCCTTTCCCATGAGCATCTGACCACCATAGATGGTCCAGCCAGTATTTATGATGTTTTCATTGTTTAAGGCCCCACAAAGAGGTATCTTAAATCTGCAACAGTTGCAGAATCTGTGTTCTGTTTATTGAGCCCATGCCTGCTTTCAGTTTAGCACAGCTCATTCTGAGCCTGAAATGGTCCATTAGAAGATAGTCAGATTTCAGCTTAGAGTCAGGTCCAGGCAATTAAGGTATGTGAATTCAGGATTCCAAAAAGTCAGTAGGAAGGGATGGTGAGAACACTCTCAAAATCCCAGTTCCCAGATGACAGCCAAAAGCCAACCTTGTAAGAAGAGCTTTCTAAGGATCGCAGTATTAGGCCTACTGTGTTGATTATTTTCTGCACTAGTGTTTTGTTTTTGTTTTTGTTTTTTGAGATGGAGTTTTGCTCTTGTTGCCCAGCCTGGAGTGCAATGGTGCATCTCAGCCCACTGCAACCTCCGCCTCCTGGGTTCAAGCGATTCTCCTGCCTCAGCCTCCCGAGTAGCTGGGATTACAGGCATGCGCCACCATGCCTGCCTAATTTTGTATTTTTAGTAGAGACAGGGTTTCTCCATGTTGGTCAGGCTGGTCTCAAACTCCTGACTTTAGGTGATCCACCAGCCTCGGCCTCCCAAAGTGCTGGAATTACAGGCGTAAGCCACCGCGCCCGGCTGCACTAGCTTTTTCTAGCTAATATCTGCCCCAATTATATGCTTACAGGCCTGAGAAATAACCACTTGGTAGGTCTGTTGACCCTTTGGATCCACTGTGAGATAAATCTGGGCCCAAATTCCATGCATCTCTTGATATCTATAAGCCTCCACTGTAATTGGAGGACCATGATGGTGTTTTAGGACACCTTGGATTAGAGGCAGCTCAAGAACTATATGTAGCCTTCATTGAGAAGTCTGGATAATCCACTTTCCCAAGTGTGGTTGGTTTCCCAGGCATATGGCTGCAGATCTCTGATAGAAAGGACAGAAGGGAGCATCAGGAGTCTATAGTTGCAGGGACATTTTCCTTCCTCAAAGGGAGTCAGCTTCCCCTTCAAACAATGGGGTCTGGTGTGGTGATCTGACTTAGATCTAACAGCAGTGTGAGGAACTGTGGTATAGTTTGGATGTTTATCCTCTGCAAATCTCATTGAAATTTGATCCCCAGTGTTGGAGGTGGGACCTACTGGGAGGTGTTTGGAGCATGGGGTGGATCTCTCATAAATAGATTAGTGCCCTCCCTTGAGGGAGAGTGGGAGTTCTTACTCTATTCGTTTTGGAGAGAGCTGGTTGTTAAAAGAAGTCCCTGGCCCTCCTGCCTGCTTTCACATCGTGTGATCTCCGCACACAATGGCTCCCCTTCACCTTTCACCATGAGTGGAAGAAGCCTGAGGCCCTTATCAAAAGCAAAACTCAATAGCGTAAGGCTCTAATTTCTCTCCACACTGATTTGTATATCTCTCAGTTGGATATATATAAATTTGATGTATATAGTATATAGCATAATATATATGTTACATAAGTTTGAAGAGAATTCATATATATTCATATATAGACAATATATAGAATTCATATATACATTCAGTCCCATTCAAAGTCCTTATTTCTTTTTTAGAACTTGACAAGATGATTCTAAAATTAATATAGAAATGTAAAAATGCAGGAATAGCAAAGACTCATGACAGCATTATTCATAACAGCTAAAAATTGGAAACAATCCTCATATCCTTTAATTTTAGAATATAAACTTAAATATAAATTTAAATTCAATTTAAAATAATTTGTTATTTTTATGCAGCAGAGAAAGAGAGCAAAGTTGAGTTACACACAGCAACATGGATAAATCTCACAAATACAATGTTTAGTGAAAGAAGCCAGGCACAAAAGAACACATAATTATTATTCCATTTATAGAAAGTTTTAAAAATATGCAAAACTAATACTTGGCTGGTAAAAGTTAATAAAGACAATGAAGTGATTATCATAAAGGGTGATTATCTGAGCAGGAGAGTGGAAGCAGTAATTCAGAAGTGTCATGAGAGTGGCTAAAACATTGGCAATGTTTTATTTTTTTATTTTTTATTTTTTTTGAGATGGAGTCTCACTCTGTTGCCCAGGCTGGAGTGCAGTGGTGCGATCTTGGCCCAATGCAACCTCTGTCTCCAGGGTTCAATCATTTCTCCTGCCTCAGCCTCCCACTACCACTCCTGGCTAATTTTTGTATTTTTAGTAGAGACGGGGTTTCACCATGTTGGCCAGGCTCACCTTGAACTCCTGACCTCAAGTGATCCTCCCACTTCACCTCCCAAAGTGCTGGGATTACAAGCATGAGTCACCAAGCCCAGCCCAGTGTTTTATTTTTTGATGTAGTGGTGGTTACATGACCACTTGTTTTGTGATAAATTATTGAGCTGGACATTTTTGTGTATTTTTCTATATGTCTGTCATATTTTATAATATAAAATGGTAAAAAAAAAACCTGTTGTTTTGTAGTCTGTGTCTAATAATTCCAATTTTTTTTGGCTTGTTTCTTTTGTGTCTTCTTTTAGCTGCTTCTTACTAATGTTTCCCAACTCTTTTTGTGTTTATAGTTGTATTTACAAAATAATTTGAGACCTGTGGCGAAGGTGGTGAAGGCACCTTCTCTGGAGAGGATCTGCATTTGCAGCTTCCAAATACATGGGAGCACTATGATTGAGGATTTCTGTAAAGCAAGTTCAAAACTTGAAGTTCCCTAGAAGATCCAGGTGTTTTGAACTCATGTGGAAATCCCATGCAAAAGTAGGTCCACCCTTGTTCTCTGGGGATAGGTCACCCTTCCTTTGGGATCCCAGTTTATGGTGGGAGTATCTTTTTGTATACCATTTTAGAAGATGGAGGAGCAGGGACTTCTCCAGAATATTTAGCCACATGCTTTATATGCTTATATCAGCTCACCGTAAGTTTTGAACACTCATAAAAATGATCACAGTTCTACCTTTTTTTGAACTCCTGGACTCAAGTAATTATCCTGCCTCAGCCACCAGAGTAGGTGGGACTACAGGCATGTACCACCACACTCAGCTAATTTTTAATTTTTTTTTTTTATAGAGACAAGATCGCACTATGCTGCCCAGGTTGGTCTCTAACTCCTGGACTCAAGGGATCCACCCACCTCAGTCTCCCAAAGTGTGGGATTACAAGTGTGAGCCATGACACCTGACCCCACAGTTTTACTTTTTATCTGACCTGTTTCTTTATTCAAAATCTGTCTGTTTTGTTTTGAGGTTGAGAAACTTTTTTTTTCACAGACTTGTACCAAGAATTATTGGAGTATCGTCCAATAGAAGGCCTCTACCTTATCTAAATGAAGAGGTAACTTAAGGACTGGTTCCTTTGTCAGTTATTGTTTCTGTGACTTAAGATTGATTCTACTCCAGGAATTATAAGACAGACTTCTCACACTGATTTTCTTGAAATCAAACCCCAAGGCAAGAGGCTTTTTGAAATCTGTTTTGGGGACTTCCATTGAGGAGCTGCCTACTTTTCCATCTCTGGGTTAGAATTATGCCACTCAGCATTTTGCTAAGGGGTAAAATAAACTCATGCTTAGAAAAGGAAGAGGTGGATAGAATGTCTGGACTTAAGAATAAATATTCTGTCAACTTGTTTATAGTGAAGTCTAGATAATTTCTGTGTAAAGCCTTTGAGGAAACAGTCTCCGATATGTGTGTTGGTTTAGGCAGAAATTCTGAATTTCTATTCAAGGTGGCACCTGCAAGCCAGCAAGAGCACCTAGTTCTTAAGCATAAAGACTCAGTAAAGGGAAAGCCCTGGCCAATTGAGCCAAAATTCACTCAGGGTGAACCTAGGCTGGAAAATACCAATAATTCTTGTTTGAATTAAAGTATGGAAGCTAGGCAATGCCTTGAATATTAGGGTATTTAATGTGCATGTAAGGACTATGGACTCTTAATGAAAATGAATTCATTACCCATAATTTACATCTTAGGTGCATCCTTGAGGCAGTAAATTCTCCAATCCCAGTGAAATTCTTATTTTAATCAGTCTGAAGAAATAAGAACATGGCTTGCAGAAATGCTGATTGATGAGTCTTAGGGACTTATAAAGTAATCTAAGATACTACAGGTCAAGAGTCTTAAAGGAAAAAAGTGACCAAATCTGTCTCCAAAGAACTTTTTTTATGTAATCATACTCCTCTGGAAAGAACTTAGGAGTCTGATCAATAGATAGCAGAAGAAATAGAAATGAAAATTCAGACAACTAAAAAATTTGTTTGTTATTTATGTTGGGCCTTTGTTTGCCATTTTAAACTACAACATATTATAATATGTATAAATTTGTATTTAAAGGCAAGGATTTCAGGGAATAACAGATTCTGGCAAGGATGTGGAGAAAGGGAAAACTCATACATTACTGGTTGGAATGGAAATTAGCACAGCCACTCTGGAAAACAGTATGGAGGTTCCTCAAAAAACCAAAAATAGAACTACCATATTATCCAGAAATTTCACTACTGGGTATATACCCAAAAGAAAGAAAATAAATATAAAGAAGAGATCCCTGCACTCTATGTTTACTGCAGCACTATTCACAATAGCCAAAATACAGAATCAACCTAAGTATCCATCAGTGGATAAATGAGTAAGGAAATTGTGACATATATATACACAATACAATACTATTCAGCCATAAAAAAGAACAAAATTTGCTCATATGCAGCAACATGGATGGAACTGGAGGTCATTATATTAAGTGAAATAAGCCAAGCACAGAAAGATAAACATTTCATGTTCTCACTTATATGTGGGAGCTAAAAAAATGGATATTATAAAGACAGAGATTGGTGATTACCAGAGGCTGGAAATGGGAGAGGGGAGGAAGATGAAGAGAAATTGATTAATGGGTACAAATATATAGTTAGATGAAATAAGACCTGATGTTCAATAGATCAGTAGGGTGAGTGTAGTTAACATTAATTGACTGTACATTTCTAAATATCTAGAAAAGAATAATTTGAATGTTCCTAGTGTGAAGAAAAGATAAATATTTAAGGTGATGGATATCCCAATTACCTTGATTTGAGCATGTAAGTGTATCAAATTATCACCTGTACCCCTAAAATATGTACGTCTAATATGTATCAATTTTAAAAAGTAAAAAAAAAAATGAAAACAAAGATTTGAGTCTAAAATATATAATGTATGGGTTCTGTAATTTATGTAGATTGATTACTAATTAAAGGAAGTTTAAAATGGAGGCTTAATTAAAGCCTCATTGTATGTTTGGAAAAGATATGCTCCAAGTAGCCAATGAAATGCTTAATTTTAAAGGAAATTTTGGTGTTGATAAAAGATATAAAGTAACTTTTTAAAAAAAATTATATTTAGGTTGGGCACAATGGCTCACATCTGTAATCCCAGCACTTTGGGAGGTCAAGGTGGGCGGATCACCTGAGGTCAAGGGTTCGAGATCAGCTTGACCAACATGGAGAAACCCTGTCTCTACTAAAAATACAAAATTAGCTGGGCATGGTGGCACATGCCTGTAATCCCAGCCACTCGGGAGGCTGAGGCAGGAGAATCGCTTGAACCCAGGAGATGGAGGTTGCGGGGAGCCGAGATGGCGCCATTGCACTCCAGCCTAGGCAACAAGAGCAAAACTCCATCTCAAAAAAAAAAAAATTATATTTGGAAGAATGACTACATATGAATGTTTAAAGACAAATCTCTAAGCATTAAAGCTAAGATGCTATTGCAAGTTAAACTATATTTTAACTAACAAATTTGTTTTGCAGTAATTTCATGGAGTTGGTGCTGGCAGAAGCACTGAGGGCAGGAAGGCAAATCCATATCTAGAAAAAATGTCTATGCCAGTAAGCTCAAATCCCTGTCTTGTTCATAAAATTCAGTGACTTGCTATCTCATGAAGGTCTAGACTTTGGTACTTTTCTTTGATGATAACAGATTGGCGTGCAGCAGTGGTGGTAACACATCAGCCTTGATAAAGAGATGATCATTTTGTTGAACCTATGCATAATGCCATGGCCACTTTACTGATGGCCCATTGAACAAATACTGTTGTGGCTTAGGAAAGGGTTTTCTGATATTTTATGGATTAAATGACTTAATTTTTTTCAAGTACTAAGAACTATGCCTGGCACATAGTAAGCACTATGTAAGTGTTTTGCTAAATAAAAATCCATGTAGTGAACCTTCTTTTCGACCTCAGTATTAAAATCTACCAGTGCAGTGTGGAACATTTAGTAGACATTCATATGATTCACATATATCCCATACTCTGAGTTCCATTTGCTAGAGTTCCGTAAGCATATGCTGTATCCAGGCTTTCTTATAACCAATAGTCTAATCTTCCTTTTAATTCCATGACTGCCAGGCCAAAGCATTAGCCACTGCTCATGAATACATGATGTTATGGGTTGAATTGTGTCTTCCCCAAAGAAGAAATGCTGGAGTCCTAACTCCCAGTACCTCAGAATATGATATTATTTAGGAATAGGATCTTAACAAGAGTAAACAAGTTAAGATTATTATTGAGATAATTAGGGTGGGCCCTAATTCAATAAAACTAGTGTCCTTATAAAAAGGGACAATTCGGACACAAAGACAGATACGTATACAGAAAAGATCATATAAAGAGACAAGAGGCCAGGCACAGTGGCTCACATCTGTAATCCCAGCATTTTGGGAAGCTGAGGCAGGTGGATCCCTTGTGCTCAGGAATCCTAGACCAGCCTGGGAAATATAGTAAAACTTCAAAAAAAAAAACACACACACACACACACACACACACACACACACACAATTAGCCTGGCATGCTGGTGCGCACCTGTGAGGTGGGAGGATCACTTGATCTCAGCAGGTCGAGGCTGTAGTGAGCCAAGACTATGCCACTACATTCCAGCTTGGGTGACAGAATGAGACCCTATCTCTAAATAAATAAATATAAAGAGATACAGGGAGAAGACAGCTGTCTGCAAGCCAGGTTGAGAGGCCTAGCACATTCTTCCTCACAGCCCTCAGAAGGAACCAACCATGCTGACACCTTGAGTTCGGATTTATAATCTCCGTAACAGTGAGACAATACGTTTCTGTTTAAGTTACTCCTTTTGTGGTACTTTGTTAAGGCAACCCTAGCAGACTAATACAAATGTAAACCCGTACTTCTTGCCAACTGTCCATTCAGGAAAGTTGAACAGATATATTTCAGGAAAAATGGGCAGATATATTTCCTTTCAGGAGGAACCCTTCCCTTTTCCTGAGCCAGTCTTGTGGGATGTTATACTCTAGAAGTCTCTTTCTGGCTTGTGCCAGATTTTTGCATGACAGTATTTCTAAATCGGGCTCAAATTTTCTTTCTGTAGTATCTAACCACAAAAAACTCCTAATGAGGCCACAGATGTAGGTTGAAAGAGACCTCTCTTTATACTAGTAATGCAACAGCAGTAGGTACTTTGCTAGTATAAACTACCTACTCATGAAATATGCTTGTGCATTCCAGACCTGCTCATATATGATCTAGTGTTACCACTTCCACTTGAATATAGAGTGCTGCCTGGTGTGGTAGCACACACCTATAATGCCAACTACTTGGGATGCTGAGATGGGAGAATGGCTTGAGTTCAAGACCAGCCTGGCAACATAGCAAGACCCCATCTCAAAAAAAAAAAATAAAAATAAAAATAGAGTGTTGCTACTGATGCCCAGGTTTTGATAAATTAAGTAACACCTAGTAAGCTATAGGCAGCTCAGATCAGATGTTCACTTAGTGTCGCATAGTCAGATGTTCAATCTCTACCATGGTTCAATAGTAAGTCAGGAACATTGTTACAGGGTTGGGATCTCTGGGAAGCAGACTCTGAGATGGAATTAGGGTGTAGGGTGGTTTCTAGGGAGTTCCGCTGGGATTAGCATCTATAGAATGGAGGTGACAGAGGCAGGATTCAACAGAGAGAGCAGTGGGAGCTCTGGAGCTAAGATGGCCCATTAGAGTTGGACTGCATTCAGCTAAAAAAGCCAGGTTATTTTGTGCGGGTTTTTGTTTTGTTTTGTTTTGTTTTTTGGTAGGGGAGAGCAGGGGAGAGGGGCTTGCTCTGTTGCCCAGGCTGGAGTTCAGTGGCATGATCATGGCTCACTGCAGCCTCGACTCCCTGGGTTCAAGTGATCCTCCCACTTCAGCCTCCTCAGTAGCTAGGACTACAGGCTCACACCACCATGCTCAGCCTATTTTTAAAATGATGTTTTGTAGAAATAGGGCCTTGCCATGTTGTCCAGGCTGGTATGAACTCCTGGGCTCAAATGATCCTCTCACCTCATGCTCCCAAAGTGCTGGGATTACAGGTGTGAGCCATTACGCCTAGCCAAGGCCTGGTCTTTATATTCCCATCTCTATTAGCCATTGGATATGGCCCGCCCTGGGAAAAGTGTGATCTGAGATGATCCCACGAGGGACTGACAGCTGAAGCGTGCCTACTGACAGCACTCCTGGCACTCCCAGCAGCACTCTTGAAAACAGGTCTTTTGTGGAAGGAGGATCCAAGTGGTACATCTCCACGTTCTTACAGTCCTCCCTCTGTGCTGTTCAGATCCTTTTCGTATCTTCGTATATGTTCAGGGAGCAGCTCCTTCTGATTCTGGTGGGCCTCTCCTCCTGGCGGAAACTTAGAAGAGAAAGTTTAATGGGATGAACTGCAGTTCTTACCACTGAAACTGGTCTCAGGTTACAACTGATAATCATAATCTCCCTTCTCTACTAACCATTTGAGGTTTTCTCTCATCCTCCATTAGCTGGTCTGCTGGTCAGAGTGGCTTATTTTGTGGTGTAATCCACACCTTCATCCCTGAGAGACCTGAGCCCTGGTCACCATGCCATTCTTGACCTGGGATTGTTGCATTTATTCACTTACTAAATAATTGGGCAGGGATGTACCAGGAGGCATCCAAGTGGGTCACCTAGGTGCCAAACATATTTTTCCTAGCCCCTACTGTGTAACAGCAGCCCTATTTCTATCTGATGATCAGCGTCAGGTACCCCTGCTGCGATGGTGACTCCTTTTCTTGCCTGCTGAACCCTGAGCACATGGAACTCAAAGAATTGAGGTCACCGATTTGGCTTAAAATATATTGAGAATCTTGCTGTGTCCCCTGGTAGAAATGTTTCCCTTCAGGGACTGGGACTTCTAACCCTGCAGAGCAGTTGCAGAAATGGGAATCACCAATTCCCTAAGTAGGTCATTGGGAACAATGGTAACTGGGTCACTCGCTGATCTCTATTGCTGGCAGGTTGAAGATTTGGCTGTGCAAGTTTATTAAGTAAATTTTTAAGACTTCACATTGTTCTAATGCCCAGTATTCCCTCAAACAGGCAGTGAACACTCTGCCCAGGTGACTACGTGCAAAAGTATAGCAAGGTTGGTCCCTGCTTGTGGCAAGGTTGGTCCCTGCCACAAGCTCCCCTTCTTGCCCTCCCCTAACTACTGTGTCAAACTCCAGTCAAACACACCAATGAAATCCCCTCACACCTTTTGCTTGTGCACTCCACTCTGACTGCCAATAAAGGCATTTGCCCAGGGGTCACTCTCTTGGTTCCCCACCTGCTTGTTGAATGTGTTCCCTTGGCTTTCCTGTGGGCCACCCGTGTGGCATGCTGCATCTCCCTCTCTAGGATACCTGTGTGTTTGATAAATATGTTAATTTCATGTGCCTCTCCCAGTATAATTTCCACAGTCACATTGGAGTGGCCCTTAAATACCCCACAATGGAACTTACACCCCCGCTTACAACACAGGAAGCAGCTAAATCAGAATTGGTAAGTGAGGCACATACATAGCCTTCATCTTTGCCTCTGCGGCCTCTGTTCAAGTGCTCATCACTGCAGCAGTGGTCTGGCTGATGAGAGAGGCTGTCTTATGTCAATGGGATAAGTCATCTTGTTTACTTCATTGTTTAGTGCCTCTTCCATGGTAGGATGCCCACTGATGACCATTGACCTGTCACACAATGTCATCACACTTTTGTATTCACTCCCCTATGCCCATCAACATGCTTCTAACCCAGAACTCTTTATACCCAATCTTCTAAGCTTTCAGGACTCCTACCAGGCACCCATATCATTTGCCACTAAATGTAAATCTACTTACATTCCAGCCTTAGGCTGCTTTTCTATCTACACAAAGTGGATGACCAAGTGCACCACTGGAAACTCTGCCCAGCTTTAAGGGGGATTTTCCCTTAGCACCAAATTTCCAGGCAACCCCTAAGTGAGGCTATAGTGCAGCTGGAAGTAATGTTCAGTTTGCACCAACCTACCAAGCTGACCCATTCATGAACTTCCCTGTCAGTCAGTTGTAAGTGTTCCTCCTTATGGCCACACAGGTGAGAGCTGAGGGAGGGGTTCCTTTGCCACAGGGGTGGATGAGGTGGGTGTCTATGCTGCCTACTCAATACAGCTTGCTTATGCTCTCTGGCTCTTATATTCAATCCCATAGTTACCATTTCCATCTTTACATTAGATTGTTGCTGGATCCATTCAACCTTATGACTTGACAGGTCTGACAGAACCCCGATCATGATAGATAGTTCCATTTACATAGTGACTTGGTGTCCCCTGATCAGGTATTTAGTCTCTACTAGGCCAAATAGCATACCAGTTTTTTTTGTGTTAGGCCTTTCTTACATTGCTATAAAGAAATACCTGAGACCGGGTAATATATAAAGAAAAGAGGATTAATTGACTAATGGTTCTGCAGGCCATACAGGAAGCATGGTGCTGGGATCTGCTCACTTCTGAGGAGGCCTCAGGAAGCTTTTACTCATGGCAGAAGGTGAAGTGGGAGCAGGCACATCACATGGCCAGAGTGTGAGCAAGAGAAAGAGAGTAGGGGAGATGCCACACACTTTTAAACAACCAGATCTCACAGGAACTCACTCATTATCACAAGGAAAGCACCAAGCCAAAAGGGATCTGCCTCCATGATCCAAACACCTCCCACCAGGCCCCATCTCCAACCCTGGGGATTGCATTTCAGCATGAGATTTGGGCGGGACAAATATCCAAACCTTATCAGTTTGTTTTTAAGGTGAGTAATTCTCTCTTGCCTGTGATATGGCCTTGCTCTAGTATACCAGGACCTGAATTGTAGGTCTTCTTCTGTGACTTGTGATAAATCCCATATAGCATTTTTTCTCACTACTTGTAGCTTTAATGCAATCCTCCTGGTCCTCGAAGGGAAAGGACACTTGGATTGCAACCTGGACCTGCTGCAGCACCCCTTCCTTCATGGGATACACCCAAAGCAGGCAGCCTTTTGTATCACTTAGTCTACAGACAGAGGCAGTATTCCCAGGTGTGGCACAGTTCTACCACGTGTTGTTTCTATTTTTTGTGGCTGAAGTGCAAAATACGATAATTTATCTTTTACTTTGAATGGGAGACTCTTGGCCACTAGACCCCTAAAAGTGTTACTGATTTGAAATGCTCCTGAAAATTCACAGGATGTGTCTCCCAACCTCTAAAGTCCATGTGTCATATCAAGACCTCCACTATGCTAACCATTTTTGCTTACCCAGCCAAATTGGCATGATGTCATTGATAGATCAATGTGATAATCTTTAGAATACTCAAATAATCCAGATCTCTTTGGACTACACTTGATAGAGGGCAGAAGAGATAACATAGGCCTGGAGCAAGATTGTAATTGTGTACTATTGTCCATTTCATGTGAATGTGAATTGATTTTGATCCTCTTATAGGAAAAGCATTTGCCAAATCAATGGCTACATACCACATAGCAAGCAAAGATACATCTGATACGAAGACTGCTTTTGGAGATACTACTTAGTTAAGTTTGTGGTTGTTTATTGTCATCCTACAGGATTTATCTGGTTTATGGAGGAACCAGACCAAAGAATTAAGTGACGGCACAATGAAGACTATATCCATTAGATACCTAAAGATGGCACTAATTTTTGCCATGCCTCAGGATATAATATCAGTTTTGATATACTATCTTTCCAGGATTGGGAGAATTCCCTGTTATGATAGATCTTACAATACAGCAAGGACCTATGCGGGGTTGTGTCTTAAGAATGTTTACCCCAATTATATATTTGGAGATGAGGGAAATGACTACTGTGCGGGTCTGTAGACCCAGTAGATCCACTATGAACTGCACTTTGATGAGGAATTCATTTATTACCTTATCCGTAGATGGCTCCATTCTAAATGGGCCCATGACACTTTGGATCTCTATCTTATTTTCAATTTGGCCCTGTGTCTAACAGTCCTTGAGGTGTTTGGATATACTACTTTTCTCTGGAAAAGTTTTTTTTATTTTTTATTTTTAATTATTTTGTATTTTTAGTAGAGATGGGGTTTCACCACGTTAGCCAGGATAGTCTCGATCTCCTGACCTTGTGATCTGCCCGCCTCGGCCTCCCAAAGTGCTGGGATTACAGGTGTGAGCCGCTGCACCCGGTCTGTGAACAGTTTTACAAGTAAATGGCTGTAGGTACATTTTGGGGGAGGACAGGGGGAATCATTACAGTGTACGCTTGCCATATGTTGTAGAGTCCATTGTCCTAGGAGCCCAGTCTCCTCTTCAATCAAAGGGTTCTGTTCTGAAACTGGCTGAGATCAAGAAATTGGGCAACACATTGCAGCTTTTATTGGAACAGCTGTCCTTAACCAGTGAATCATCCATCCTTTATCCCTTCTGACAGTTTAAGTTGAATAATAGCCTTATCAGCTGTCCATCTATCATGCCTGTAAGGAAAGCCATGTTCTACTATCTCCACAGCTCTCTGTGGATCAAGAACCGTTGGCTACCACCCAACATTTGCCACTCAGTTGCATCCCACTAAATTTTGATAGTTAAATGCTGCTACCAGACTTTTATTTTTTCATACTACTGTCATTCCCAGGGCTATCAGTAAGCCTGGCTCTATAATGGTGTCTCCTATTGTCAGTCATTATCTACAGAGAGTAGCCATCACTGAATTTCTTGATGATGTTTGTGCCTTTCTCCTTGGTGCCTTACTTATTGCTTTGGTAAATGGTGTAACCTCTAGGACATCTCATGAGTCATAATTATCTAGTGGATCTTCTCGCCTTACATAGTTGTGATGGCTAATTTTATGTGTTAACTTGACTGGGATAAGGGATTTCCAGATAGCTGATAAAACATTATTTCTGGGCGTGTTTGAGGGTATTTGTAGAAGAGATCAGCATTTGAATCAGTAGACTGAGTGAGGAAGATCCGTCTTCACCAATGTGGGCAGGCATCATCCAATCTCTTGAAGCCCTGCATAAGACAAATAGGCTAAGGGGGAGCAAATTCTCTTCTTCTCCTTTTGAGCTGGGATGTCCATCTTCTCCCACCTTTGGACAATGGGGCTACTAGTTCTTGGGCCTTGGTACTCTGGGATTTATGTCACTGACTTCCCTGGTCCTGAAGTTTGCAGTCAGCAGGTAGTGAGACTTCTCAGTCTTCAAAGTTATGTGAGCTGATATTCATAATAAATCACACACACACACACACACACACACACACACACTTCCCCCATCGTAGGTTCTGTTTCTCTAAGACCCCAAACTGATTCAATAGTATATGCACTTAAGAATGCAAATTTTCCTAGGCTTTCTAATCTCTTCCTCTACTGTCTGCCATGAGAATTCTCATTATTTTGATTTAACTTAGTGTGTGCCATCACTTTTTGATGCGTCTAGAAGTCATACTAATAGTGTTTATTCCATATAAATGCTTGTCAGAGTGTTAATTCCTATGTCTCTCAGGTCAATAAACTCTTATTTAATCTTATGCTCCCACTGCCTTAATTGAGCACCCTCAGAATCCAGTACCAGGTGTATTCCCTTGGCTCCTGCTGGTATAGGCTATCTAGGACTTGCAGTTCTTTTAGGGTAGAGGTCTTTTACTCCCTCATTAGGCTTAGCATGTCTCCAGGGTTGTGCTGTAAGCTAACTCTACTTGTGTTTAGTGGCCAAAAGGGGAGGTAGAGGCAGATTTTGAGGGTAATACTTATTGTCTTATAGGAAAGAAGCCTCTGTATATCTTTAAGGAAAAGGATATCTTTTAATAAGGAGGAGTGGATCACTTCTGTAGGCTCACAGGGTCAAGGAAAATCTTGAAATTAAAGATGCAGGGGATATTGATCCCTGTGCTCTCATCTTATGAATGAGGATACCATCTTTTCCCAATTGGAGCCCTCAATCTGGCACGGTAGACTTGTCTTGGCTGGGAGTTAACCTTATCAGGAACTCAGCTAATCTGACAGTTATATATCCTTGTCTTGACCTCAGCTTTCTCTGCCCTCCTTCCGTAGGAAATATAAGCCTCTTTTTACTCCACCTAGGACTCTTTCTGGCGCTTACACCCGGTTTTCAATTTCTGTTAATTACTCTCAAGTCAATTGAATTTGGCCATAGACACACATTCCCATTGTCCCTGTGGCTACTTTTTGCTGACTATTTCTCAAATGCCCAGTAGATTGAAACAGTTAATGCATTCTCTTCCACTAGCGGAATTCACTATCCCAGTTCACCACCAGCGAAAATTTTAACAACTGGACTGCCACCTTGTGGCAGGAGCTGTGTTCCACCTACTACTAGTTACAGGGCCCTTATTTGCCAGCTGAGAAATGATTCAGCTTGAAACCCCCATCTTATTGCCAGCTTTCTAAGACAACTCCCATTACCAATAGTTACATAATTCCCTGGGAAGCAGGCTATGAGATGGAGTTTATTGAAAAATATGTTTATTAGGGTGTACCCTTGGGATTACCACCAGTTGAAGAAAAGGGGAAGGAAGTAGGCAGAGGGAAAAGTCCAACTATGATGCAGTCCCTACTGTAGCCTTGCTAACCCCACCAGGAGCTCAGAAGCCAAAATGAACCTTTAGAGTTGTTCCACATTAAGCCAACATGACTGGAACTTCATACACTTGTCTTGATCTGCCATTAAATGTAGGATGCCCCAGGAAGGGCATGACCTTAGATGAGACAGATGTGTGTAACTGAGGGCATCCCTGAGGATTCTGACAGCTAAACTCTGTCTACTGATAACACTCCTAGCACTTAGGCAAAAGGACCTCCTTGAAGATGGATGGGGTGGTACATCTCCATGTCCATTAAAAACATTTTTTTTAGGCTGGGTGCAGAGGCTTACACCTGCAATCCCAGCATTTTGGGAGGCTGAGGCAGGAGAATTGCTTGAACCCAGGAGTACAAGGCCAGCCTGGGTAACATAGTGAGACACCCATCTCTCCAAAAAAATAAAAAAATTAGTCAGGCATGGTGGCATGCACCTGTGATCCTAGCTACTCAGGAGGCTGAGGTAGGAGGATCACTTGAGCCCTGGAGGTTGAGGCTGCAGTGAGCCGTGATCACACCACTGCACTCCAGCCTGGGTGTCTCTGCCTCAAAAAAATAAATAAATAAAATAAAAATAAAATGGGGAAAAAAGCCTTTGTTTTTCCCCACAGAGCTCACGAAAACATTTATTTATGTTTACTGGTTTGTTATAAAGGATGTTACAAAGGACACAGAAGCAATGCATAGGGCAAGGTATAGGAGGGGAGGGGAGCAGAGCTTCAATACCCTACCAAGGCACATCACCTTCCAGGAACCTCCAGGTTTGCAGCTATCCAAAAGCTCCCCAAATCCTGTCATTTGGGAGTTTTAATAGAGGCTTCACTACATAGGCATGATTGATTAAACCACTGACCATTGGTGATCAACTTAACCTTCAGCACCTCTCCTCTTCCTGGAGGTTGCAGGGTGAGAAAGTCCTAACCCTCTAACCCTGCCTTAGTCTTTCCTGTGACCAGCCCCATTCTGAAGCTGCCCACGGGCTTCCAGCCATCAGTCATCTCATTAGGATACAAAGACATCACTTTGGAATTTCTAAGGATTTTAAGAGTTGTATGCCAGGAAATGAGATCAAGGGCCAAATATATAATTCACGATATCACAGTCCATCTCCGATGTGTAATTCCTTATGTTAAAAAGATGTACAAGTCAAAAGACACTGCCACATTACTAGAATCTTATTCAATCATTAATAATTAGTTCAGTCCATTATCATATTGTATGAATATGTATCCCAGAGTGAGGCCACTCGAGTTTGCAGGATTTTCATTATCTTATTAGCTTCTAAAAGCAGCTGTGGTCTTGGCTTCACCCTGTAAGACACCTGGTATAACTGAACTAAGAGACAATGTCATCTCTTGCTCTGAGCCTCTTTCAAGGTGTTAATGTAATGTAATACTAGATTTATCTGAATTCATAACCCATTTATTCCTTTACTCTCAGCTGCCCTTCTTTCTTCACTTTATTAATAACCTTTGCAAATGACATTAGAATCAGCACTGTGCTGGTCTAGATTGTAGGCATCACTACTGGTAATTACCTTCTCCTCAGTCCATGCCCATTCAGATAGGCTAAGGTTATGTAGGTGCCAAATTATTGCACCATTTTTACCACTAGGCAGTATAGCTGCATTCACTGTTAACCCCAATTTTTGCACAACCCACTCCAATCAGGCCCTTAGCAATTCTGATATGAGGCTTAAAAACGTATTTACAGTTTCTTGTTTAGGAATCATCCCTGCTTCCGGTACTTGTAGTTACAGCTCTGGTCCTAGAATCACTTTTTTGATCAGAGGAGCAGCCTTCCAAACAGGATGTTGCCCATTCACCTTGGAAGCTTGGAACAGTCATCCACAAACTCAGCAGTTGTTGGGTGGTTAGTTGAGAGCTGCTTATAGGGCACTGTGCAAATGTTGACAGAACCCAGCAGCTCCTCACACAGTTTTATAGTCGGTACTTACAGTGGCTTTTATCTAGTTCACTAGGCTGACTGTTCCCTCAGGAACACTCCTGTGTGCCTGGATCACATATAGCCATCTGCAATTGTTCAGTAGTGAGTTGCGTGCCCTGCATTGACCCAAATATGCCCTTCCACTCTGAAACATTTAAAACCAAATAATTTTTACCAATGTGTTATGAAGAATATTACAAAGGATACAGATGAAGAGATGCATAGAGGTATGGGGGAAGGGGTGCGGAGTTTCCATGACCTCTGTGGGAGCACCACCCTCTAAGAGCCTCCACATGTGCAGCTATCTAGAAGTTCCAAAAACATTTTAAAAAACTTTTTAATTTTTAAAATAATATCAGGCCCAAAACATTTTTAAAAATAGTATGAGTTTCCATTTGTCCTTCCTTCGACTTCCTCAAATGTTAACATCTTATCCTCAATATAATAAATTATCATTGATACAATTAACTAACCTATAGACTTTATTCAAATTTTGCCAATTGTTCCACTAATTTCCTTTTTCCAGTCTAGGAATTGGTCATGTCTCCCTAACTTCTTCCAATCTAAGACAATTTTCCAGTCTTTCTTTAGCTTCTATGACCTTAACACTTTTAAAGAGTGCTGGCAAGATATTGGTTAAATGTCTCTTAATTTGGGTTTGTCTGATATTTCCTTATGACTAAATTTTGGTTGTACATTTTTGGCAAGAATAACACAGAAATGACACGCAGTTGTCCTATCAGGAGATATATCAGGTTAATGTTTCATACTGGAGATGTTAACTTGGGTTATTTGATAAAGAGTTTGTCTCCACTGTAAAGTTACTGTTTGCCCTCTGTAATTAATAAATGTTATAACAGTATCTTTGTAACTAACAAGTGTCATATGAGGAGCTGCTTCTAGAATGATCTATTTCTTAACAGGATAATAGTTATTTACTGAAAAGGTGGGACTATGTTCCAAATCCCAGAGGCCCACACTATAATTCTCTTGTTAGGGAATGTCTTGGGCTTCATATTACATTCGGCTATAGTTGACACTTTAAACATAATTTTTTTTTTTTCAGACAGTGTCTTGCTCTGTCGCCCAGGTTGGAGTGCAGTGGTGTGGTATCGGCTCACTGCCTCCTGGGTTCAAGCAATTCTCGTGCCTCAGCCTCCTGAGTTGCTGGGATTACAGGCATGTGCCACCACACCCGGCTATTTTTTTTTTTTTTTTTAAGTAGAGATGGGGTTTCACTATGTTGGCCACGCTGTTCTCAAACTCCTGACTTCAAGTGATCCACCTGCCTTGGCCTCTGAAAGTGCTGGGATTACAGGCGTAAGCCACCGTACCCAGTGTTAAATATAATTTTATCTGCTGAGTCATAACTCCCAAGTGGTGTTCCTGTTCTTAATACATTCTGGAGTACCTGTAGAACCTTCTTTGATTTGGAGTTCAATTTAAAGATGGCAGCTTTAACAATTACTTAGCAAAAAGATCAGAGAAGGATGCCAAAAGATAACATGTTGCCTCCAAAATCAAGAGGCTCACCAAGTTTGCCTTTTTCTTCATGATAGGGAGTGTAGGAAGGGCAGCAGCAACTTGTTTTTCACTTCCTTGGAAATATTTTAATATTCCCTAGATTTTAGAATCCCCCAACACTTCAGAGAGAGTAGTTCCTTAAATTATTGTGGGGCTTAGTTATCTCCTCTTCTGACATACGTACATCTTACCAATGCATCTAGGGCACATGTTACTTGCTATTGAAGAGGTACAATCAGCATGATCCCGTTAGTGTGGTGGAAAAATGTGATGCCCTATGGGACGGTGAAATAATTAAAACCTTGTATGACTCTCAGAGGAGCAGGACCACCCCTAACATTTGTGATATCTAGGGCAAGAATAAAAATAGAGATTTATTTTCCTGAGTCTTTGCTTTTTTTCCTCTACACTATTGAAACTGTGCCCCAAAGAGTTAAAGAAACCAATAACCAATAGAAATTCTTGAGTTTTTCTAATGGCAGATAAGAAACAACTTGCTGAAACACTGAAACTCCCTCTGCTTAAGAGAAATGAACTGGCTGAAATCGGTTAGAACCTAGATAGCTAAATGGAGTTTCCACAGAATGAGCTTGCTGAGATCATAGCCTGAGTTTCCACCACAGATTTCATACCAACTCCCTGGAATTCACTCGAGACCCTTGCAGAGGCATGAAGAGGTAAGTGCGCATGCCCAAGAACTTTCCATACCTCCCTTTTCTTTCCACTAATCACCCGCTCTCAGAATCTATCCCGTAAACCTTTTCTTTTTTCCTTTTTTTTTTTTTTTTTTGACGGAGTCTTACCCCGTCGCCTAGGCTGGAGTGCTGTGGTGTGATCTCCGCCCATTGCAACCTCCACCTCCCGGGTTCAGGTGATTCCCCTGCCTCAGCCTCCTGAATGGCTGGGATTACAGGCATATGCCACCACACCTGGCTAATTTTTGTATTTTTAGTAGAGGTGGAGTTTCACCATGTTGGCCAGGCTGGTCTTGAACTCCTGACCTTAGGTGATCCACCTGCCTCAGCCTCCCAAAGTGTTGAGATTACAAGCCTGAGCCACCAGGCCCAACCCCGTAAACCTTTTGTAACAAAATTACTGCCTGAAAGCCAGCATGGGGAGACACTTGACGTTTACTGCTGTTTCCTTGGAAGTCCATTTTCTTTCCTTTGTGTATGTGTTGCTATAACAAAGACTTTCAATATAAAACTTTTCTTTTCTCAAAAATGCAGTGTCGCATTATTGGCTTCTAGCATATCAGGTAGTGAGTCCCTTTTGCTGGATAACATTATCCTAAGGCATTATTAGCATCTTAATCTCCTTTGTTAAATTACGGCTGTCATTGAATTAAGTCAGCTGACCAAAAGAACTATTAGAGATAATCATGCAAAAGCTTAAACACTGAATTCAGAATCTCTGGCAAATGCACCCACTATATTCAACTAAATCTAAAGGTTTTTTCTTTGTTTTCTGTTATAGCATACTCGGTTCTCAAACATATTCCTAAGGTTTCTGTGATGTAGTTAGCAAAATTATGCAATTCTTTCAGTATATATGCCTTCTAATATTGGGACTGGCTTTGTGCTTGTCCCCATGAACATGCTAGGATATGAATCTAATTAGAGGTCTAGAGGCAATGAGAGTTGACAAGTGAAGGCATGGGGAAAATTAGCAACCCCTTGCAATGTAACTTTCTCAGCTGAGGTCATCACAGATTATGCTTGCAAAGAGGACAGTCTTATTAAAAAGGAAAATGAGTTTGCTTCTGCTGGGATAAAAAAGGGCTCAATTGGTTTGGGGATTTAAGATACAATTATATCTGAATTCACCCAGCTGTCCCCATTCCCATTCTAAGGATACTACTCTTTCTGGAGTAGAATCAAACTTTTTGTCTGCTTTTTACCTATGTCAGTCCTGTAGCTGTAGGATAAAAGAGATGTTTTTTTGTTTGTTTGTTTGTTTGTTTTTGAGATGGAGGCTCGCTCTATCGCCCAGGCTGGAGTGCGGTGGCCGGATCTCAGCTCACTGCAAGCTCCGCCTCCCGAGTTCACGCCATTCTCCTGCCTCAGCCTCCGGAATAGCTGGGACTACAGGCGCCCGCCACCTCGCCCGGCTAGTTTTTTGTATTTTTTTTCGTAGAAACTGGGTTTCACCGGGTTAGCCAGGATGGTCTCGATCTCCTGACCTCGTGATCCGCCCGTCTCGGCCTCCCAAAGTGCTGGGATTACAGGCTAGAGCCACCGCACCCGGCCAAAAGAGATGTTTTTAAAGCAATCATAAAAATATTTGATTTTCATATCTTTCCTGACCCAAGAATTTTAAAACCCTAAGTTTGTTATTTTCTTTAATTAAATTCTCTAGTGCAGTCAAAAAATCACCACACCCCCTGAACCTTTCTCTTCTGCACCATAATGCTTTGGTATACCAGCCGCTTTGCTTGCCAGAGAATTACCTTCAATAAGTAATTAATTCCAGATAAATACAAGTGATAACCTGAGTAAATGTTTTGCTGTTGCTTATCAGGGACTACCAATATCTTATTTTCTAGAGGATATGGAGCTATCATTTCCTTTAATCTATCCAGGTAATATAATCTATCTTAAATTTCATTCTTCGGTGTTTGTTGCCTGAAACTTCTGGTAAAAAATATATTTTTGGGGCCCAGAGCACATAACAAAAACAACTCTAATCAGTTTAAGCAGAAAGGTATTTAATAGAGATAATTAGATATTTATAGCATCATCGGAATGCGTGGATAAGTGGAACTCAGGAACTATTGACTTCCAAGAACAACTTGCTACAGCTGTGACCCAGTAGGCCACTTCTACTGTTGCTACCACCTCTCAATACCCACACAGTTGCTCCTAGATGCAGGAACACTCAATCTGGCTGTTGCTCCTGGTGACACTGGAATGCTGAACCTTCCTTCTACAGCTACTTCTCAACCCTTTGCTTGTACAATCAAAGGCAGCAGTATAGCAGATGCTATTGATGCCTGTCCTGTATTCCCTTGGCCCACCTCAGAGTTTACCTGCAATTCAATGAAAACTTTTTAGCAGGCTTACAGCAGCTTCTCATGTGATATGGTTTGGCTATGTCCCCACTCAGATCTCATCCTGAACTGTGCTCCCATAATTCCCATGTGTTGTGGGAGGGACCTGGTGGGAGATAACTGAATCATGGAGGCAGTTTCCCAGCTACTGTTCTGATGGTAGTGAATAAGTCTCACGAGATCTGACGATTTTATCAGGGGTTTCCACTTTTGCATCTCTCTCATTTTCTCTTGCTGCCGCCATGTAAGAAGTGCCTTTCACCTACTGCCATGATTCTGAGGACTCCCTAGCTATGTGGAACTGTAAGTGCAATTAAACCTCTTTTGCTCCCCGGTCTCAGGTATGTCTTTTTTTTTTTTTTT
>NW_012107742.1:1054805-1073536 GCF_000951045.1 Mandrillus leucophaeus | reverse complement strand
TAGCCAGGATGGTCTCGATCTCCTGACCTCGTGATCCACCCACCTCGGCCTCCCAAAGTGCTGGGATTACAGGTGTGAGCCACTGCGCCCAGCCCATCAGGTGTGTCTTTATCAACAGTGTGAAAATTGACGAATACATAATGTCAAGCACTTTTGTCTTTCTGCCTCTCTTCCTGGGAGGGTTTTTTCCTGATGCCATAGGAGCTTGCTCTGCCCATTCACATTGCAATCTGGAATTTCCAGAAATTTAATGCCCTTAGGGTTAACACTCAATGAAAGATAAAAGGTGGATATCAGTCTACCACTAACTTTCTGGTTCCTTGGTGGGACAATTCTGAAGCATGTTCTACACAATTCCTCATAAGGTTCCCTAGCAAGATTGAGGCCCATGTATTCACAATGGTAATCTGCTTATTTAAATAATAATTTTTAATTTATTGATGTTTCTCCCTTCTTTTTCTGTTTCCACACTTCCTCACTTGTGCTTCTCTAGAAAGCTTTTTAAATAAATTAATTGCACCTAAGTCCTTGTCGCTAGGTCTGCTTCTAGGAGAACTCAACAAAGATAGCAACCTAGAAAGCAAATTCTAAGGGATGGGATTCTGGACTTGAATTACTTGCTGGTCACATGGCAACAATCCAATGCTGGTAGAAACTGGGGTTGTGATAATCCCGGTCATGCTGTAACATCACACTTACTAAGACTCTCACCTGTGGAGGACTGAAATGAGCAACAGGCATAAGATAACTACTGGCTTATGCAATAGCTTCTGCACATGACACAAATGGAAAAAAATGTAATTGAAAGGATTGTGAAGTTTGCTTCTTTTTCTACTGACCCTAAGTCCTGAATGTATAGCATGATTAGCTCAAATTATCCACCTATCAATTTAGAGAACAGTGTGAAAGTCAAAGGCCTTCCATGGAAAAATTTTAAAAGATGTCTCTTTTCTACAGCTGGAGGGCTACATGTACTGAAAATCAGGCTCAGTATTTGAATATATTAGTGCCAGAGCTACAAAGCAGACTGAAAACACAACCATCTAAGTTTTCTTTGTTAAAGTTAGAATCCTGATAGGAAAGAAATATTCCACATACTCTGAGTCCTGGGATGAGGACATTTGGTTTGATGTACTTGAGATACTTATATTCTCAGATTCCCTTGAACTCTTTCTAGCCATGGGTCCTCCTCCTTTCTAGGGAAGTGAAGCTTTTCATTGCTTGGAGATGATGTAAAGCCTTCATCTGATGTTAATGCCTTGCAAGATGAAACTTATCCTATTTGAGGCCTGTCCCCATTGCTTTTATATCTATAACTAAGGTTAAATAATGACCTGAGCTGGAAAGTACAATTCCTGCTCATGAGAAAAATAAATCTTATTCATTAGAAAATAAAATTTAGGGCAGGCGCGGTGGCTTATGCCTGTAATCCCATCACTTTGGGAGGCCGAGATGGGCAGATCACGAGGTCTGGAGATTGAGACCATCCTGGCCAACATGGTGAAACCCTTTCTATACTAAAAATACAAAAAAATTAGCTGAGCATGGTGGCACGTGCCTGTAGTCCTAGATACTCAGGAGGCTGAGGCAGGAGAACTGCTTGGACCCGGGAGGCGGAGGTTGCAGTGAGCTGAGATCACGCCACTGCACTCCAGCCTGGCGAGACAGTGAGACTCCATCTAAAAAAAAGAAAAGAAAATTTTAAAAATTATATTCACTAAAGAAGCTACAAGATATGGTTAATATGCACCAGCAGAAACAGGGGATTATGCTTGGAAATGGATATTCAACATAAATTTGTGTGTGTGTGTGTGTGTGTGTGTGTGTGTGTAATACACTGCTGGACAGAGGAGTGTTTGGGGTACGAAGATAGTCTCTCTTGATTTCAGATTTGTACTTCAGAATTGCCTCTTGGCAATGACACCTATCATAAGAACTAATACATTGCTGGGTTGGCCTCTTGAAGCTTGGGCATAATGATGGACTACAATAAATGAGCTGGAGTTACCAGAACTCTCTTGGAGAGTACTGAAGGGGTCAAACATATTATGAAGCATCAAACATATTAGAGTGGATTTATTAGATGACAATAGAAAAATCATCTGCAGAGTCTTTTCTTTAGGAGAGCCCACAGATTTTCATATATTTGTATTTATTTATTTATTTATTTTGAGATGGAGTCTCGCACCGTTGCCCAGGTTGGAATGCAATGGCATGATCTCAGCTCACTGCAACCTCCACCTCCTGAATTCAACCAATTCTTCTGCCTCAGCCTCCTGAGTAACTGGGATTACAGGTGCCCGCCCTCATGCCCAGCTAATTTTTGTATTTTTAGTAGAGACGGAGTTTCACCGTGTTGGCCAGGCTGGTCTTGAACTCCTGACCTCAGGTGATCCGCCTGCCTCAGCCTCCCAAAGTGATGGGATTACAGGCATGAGCCACCACGCCTGGCTCATACATTTACTTCGTTAATGCAAATAGGGATATCCTAATGAAGGGGCATTAGTATTTTTTATTTTGATTTTGTTTTATTTTGCATTTCATATGTTATCCAGTTTCACATTCTCACAGGATCAGCAATGACAACAGCCATCTAGTCTCCCACATCTGAAATGGCAAGACAGTCACAGCTATGGCTGACAGTAAAGCACTGATATGCTCACAAAACAAAAAACATTGCACAGTGTTTCCTTCATTTCATTTTTCTTAAACAAATGCCTGATAAAAAGGCTGTCTGCTGAAGAATGGAAAACCTTTTCTTCTTCATGCCTCAAACTAAACATTAAACTTATCTGACAGGGTGAACAAGGTCACTTTAGTAATTAATGGTACACACATGAAAAATCCTTTATGATGCATAAATATTTTGTTGCCAAGTTGCCCAGGCTGGTCTTGAACTCCCAGGCTGAAGCAATCTTCCCACCTTGGAGTCTCAAAGTGCTGAGATTACAAGTGTGAGGCACTGTGCCTGGCCCATTTAGAATTTTTTAAAAGACTGTCTATGTATCTATTATGTATCTAAATTCAGATTTGCTCCTTTATTTTGTTAATATGATAAATTACATTGATTGTTTTAATTTAACACATACTACATTTATTATTTAGGGGTTTTATTTGGTCTTGAATAACAGAAAACTCCCAAGATATGCTCCACAAATCAACAAGGTGCTGATTTTTCTCCTAGGAGAGTCCAGAAATAGGTAGGGCAAGGATGGTGTAGCCACTGAACAATACAATATGGGAATAAAGTTACTTATTTGTTTATTTTTCCTGAAATATTGTATGACTTGGAGAAACAGGGCCTTGAGAAGTGTTATGGGAACTACATGCTCACCATAAAAATTAGACCTTTGATAAATGTGGAGAAAATGGAGTCAGAATATTAAAGGAAGCCTCTAATCCTGAAATTCTGCTACAGTGGTATGAATGAGCAGGTTTAAGCTTGCAAGGAAATTCAGGCAGCTATGCCTGCCTAGCCGCCAAAGTGAGCTAATGAAAGATAATGAGCTCATAGAGATGTTTGTGGAAGCTACCACTTGTTTTTTTTTTCTTCTTCTTTTTTTTTTTTTTTTGAGACAGGGTCTCACTCTGTCACCCAGGCTGGAGTGCAGCAGCAAGATCTCGGCTTACTGCTTACTGCAACCTCCACCTCCCAGGTTCAAGCAATTCTCCTGCCTCAGCCTCCTGAGTAGCTGGGATTACAGGCGTGTGTCACCATGCCCAGCTGATTTTTGTATTTTTAGTAGGGATGGGGTTTCGCCATATTGGCCAGGCTGGTCTCGAACTCCTGGTTTCAAGTGACCCACTCGCCTAAGCCTCCCAAAGTGCTGAGACTACAGGTGTGAGTGACTGTGCCTGGCCTGGAAACTACCACTTCTGAGGGAATTGAAGTTAAGTGCTTAGGTGATTGACTCAGTGCTGATGTTGTTCAACACAGCCAGTAGTCTGAAAGACATGCTTAAAGTTTGGAACTGATGAGTACTTCTAGATCTGTTTGTCAATCTGCTACTGCCACATCCTTTTGAGATTTATGCCTTCCATTTTATTTCTTCATTCCAAATCTCATTCAGTTTCCTCTTTTGTTCAACTCTAACCTATAAACCATACAGCAAAGAGGATTCTGGAAAATGTATTTCTAAACCATATAACACAGTCCAGCACAATCATCATTACCTCTAACTTTCATCCACATGTCTGCAAGGTCCCTCTTTTCAACTTGAAGGGCTGTGTTCAACTTGAAGCAGTGGCAAAATACAGAAAGTTCAATCATCAGATCAGAGGTCAGATGAAACTTCCTTTTTCAATAACTTTGCACATTTTTAAATTTCTATAAACTATATTGACCAAGACAATTAGTTGTAGAGTACACTCTCTGCAAAAATTTGCTGAAGATACCTCTTTCAACAGTGAAATTGAAAAATTCTAAGTTTTCTTAGTAAGGAAGAAGGGCAGAGTAAATATCAGGTAAGCAAATCCTAGGATCTGCTATGGGAAACCAGAAAAAAGAAACCCCCAAAGTACCAAACTCAACAGCACAATGACCACTTGCATTAACTATAATGAAATTTAATTAGAAACAATAATAAAATAAATTTTAAATTATTTTATTTCAGCCACAGGTCCAAGGAGACTTCACAATGGAAATTAGACACTTAGTAAACTATAATAAAAATAATATGTATCAAAAGTTGTGTGAGATAGCTGAAAGGGTACTGGGAGCAATAGTTGTCATCGTAAAAGTTTTTAGTAGAAAATAAAAAATGAATTATGAGCTGGGGTCCACTTCAAAGATGATATACTAATAAAACATTTTCATATTTACAAGATTTTAAAGATTTGTCTTCTGGTGTCAACTTTATGTATAAGAAGAGATGTATCTGAAGACCTTCCCACATGAATCACATTCATTGGGTTTCTTTCCAATGTAAGTTTTCACATGTCTTTGAAAATATGAGGAAAAAAACTAAAAGATTTTCCACATTCTTTGCAGTCATATCTCCCAGTATGAGTTCTCACTTGCTGACTAAGGCATGAAAAAGACTTGAAAGTTTTCTCATATTCTATACTTTTATTTCTTTTCAGTATGTGTTCTCACATGCATACTAAAGTGTGAGGGATTACATTTTCCTACATTTCTTGCACTTATGTGGTTCCTCTTTAATATGAATTTTACCTCAATTTGAAAAAATTAGACCCAGGATAAGATTTTCCTACACTCCTTATACTAATAGAATTTCTCTCCAGTGTGAGTTCTCACACTGTTTTGTTAGGGATGAGGAATAGCTGAAGACATTTCTGCTTTTCATACATTCAGTGTGTTTATTAGTCAGGGTTCTCCAGAGAAACAGAACTATTAGAAGATAGATAGATGGATAGATAGATAGAGAGAATTTATTATGAGAATCAGCTCACATGATTATGGAGGCTGAGAAGTCCCATAATATGCCATCTGCTAACTGGAGAACAAGGGAAGCTAGTGGCATAGCTCAGTTCAAGTCTGAAGGCCCAAGAACCTGGAGGGCCACTAGCATAAGTCCCAGAATACAAAGACCAGAGAACCTAGACTTCTTATATCCAAGGACAAGAAAAGAAGGTGTATCAGTACCAGAAAGGGGAGCAAATTCACCTTTCCTATGACTTTTTGTTCTGTCTAGGCCCTCGACTGACTAAATGGTGCCCAGCCATACTGGATGAGGCCTGGTCTTCCTTACTCAACCCACTGATTCAAACGTCAATCTCTTCTGAACCACCCTCACAGATATATCCAAAAATAATGCTTTACCAGCTACCTGGGTATCCTTAACCCAGTCAAATTGACCCATAAAATTAATCATCACACAATGTTTCTCCAATGTGTTTTATCACATGAATGGTAAAATACGAAGAATAAACGAAGGATTTTTCATGTTGTTTACAATTATAGAGGCTGTCTTCAGTGTTTGTTCTCACATTTCTGTTAAAAGAGGAGGGCAAACTGTATACTTGCCCATCTTTCTTACATGTGTAAAGCTCCTTTTTGGTTTATTCTCATTTGAACATGAAGTTTTGAGGAATAAATGAAGGCTTTTCTTCATTCTCTATATTCACAAATCATCTCTCCAATGTTAGTTCTTACATGTACAGTAAGAGATGTGGAAGAAATCAAGACTATTTCACATTCTTTTATATCCATAGGGTAAATTACAATATGAGTTATCACATATGCCCTAAAGCATTAGGGGCAACTTAAGGTTTTTCCACATTTTTATGTTAATAAAATTTCTTTTAAATGAGAGTTTTCACATGTTTTCTAAAAGATTAAAGAAAATTGAAAGCTTTTTCACATTTCTTATATTCATAAGGCTTATCTCCACTGTCCACTGTGAGTTCTTTTTCTTTTTTTTTTTTTGAGATGGAGTCTCACTCTGTCACCCAGGCTGGAGTGCAGTGGCATGATCCTGGCTTACTGCAACCTCTACCTCCTGGGTTTAAGCAATTCTCCTGTCTCAGCCTCCAGAGTAGGTGGGATTACAGGTGCACATCACCACACCTGGCTAATTTTTGTATTTTTAGTAGAGATGGGGTTTCACCATATTGGTAAGGCTGGTCTTGAATTCCTAACCTCAGGTGATCTACCCGCCTTGGCCTCCCAGAGTGCTGGAATTATAGGCATGAGCCACTGTGCCCAGCCCACTGTGAGTTCTTACATGTACATCAGTAAATGAAGAATGAACAAAGGTTTGCTTACATGTCTATTCATAGTATTCTTCTCCAATGTGAAATTCCTCATGATTCCTAAAATACAAGGAACACATAAAGGGTTACCTATATTCCTTACTTTGATAGGATATGTGTCCAGTGTGTGATGCTGTGTGTATTTTAACAAGTGAAAGGTCAGTGAAGACTTTCTTGCATTCACTGAATTCATGTAATTTCCCTGCAGCATGAGTTCTCTAGTGCACATTTAGATTTGAAATCTGGCTGAGATCTTTTCATGTTTATTACTCTCATTATATTTGTCTCCAATTTGGGGTATTTTCTACAGAGTAGATATCAAGATCTTTTTGAGAGATTTTCAAATTTGATTATTTTCATAGAGGTTTTCCACCATATGAATTCTCAAGTATTTGTCCTGTGTCTTGTGCTGATCCATCTATGTCATGGCAACAGAATGAGGATTACATAATTGGAAGTTTTTTATATTGTAACCTAAGTAGTATAATAGTAATTGAAGGTAGACCATGATAAGAAAAGGCCATATATTGTCATCCTTAGAAAAAATATTTCCGAAATTGTTGTAGCTAAAAATTCAAATAAGGATATAAAATGGAATATGAAAAATATCTAATCAAGTAAAAGAGAACAGAAAATGAGGAAGAAAGGATTTCAAAAGAAACCAGAAAATGAGGAATATAGGAATGAAAATGGAGAGTGTGAATAAAATTTCAATAGAGACAATCATGTTATGAATAATTACATACAAATGGAATACACTCTCCAATTAAAAAGCAAACATATTAACATTGGATAAAATGCAAGACTTAATGTTATGTTGTTTTAAAAAGATGCTTTTAATATAAATAAAGGTTGAAAGTAAAAGAATGAAAAAATATATCACACAAACCTTAAGCATAAGACATGTAGACTGACTATATAAATATCAGACAGAGTAACTAGAGACTAAAAGAGACATTGTATAATAATGAGTGTCAATTCATCAAGAAGCTATCCATTGTGCATGTAATAACAGAGCTTTAAAGTACATGAGATTTAAAAATAATGGAACTGAAAGTAAATAAAAAATTCCCAATAAACAGATGCTAGAGAGGATGTGGAGAAATAGGAACGCTTTTACACTGTTAGTGGGAGTGTAAACTAGTTCAACCATTGTGGAAGACAGTGTGGCTATTCATCAAGGATCTAGAACTAGAAATACCGTTTGACCCAGTGATCTCATTACCGGGTATATACCCAAAAGATTATAAATCATGCTACTATAAAGACACATGCACACATATGTTTATTGCAGCACTATTTACAACAGCAAAAACTTGGAACCAACCCAAATGTCCATCAATGATAGACTGGATTAAGAAAATGTGGCACATGTACACCATGGAATGCTATGCAGCCATAAAAAGGATAAGTTCATATCCTTTGCAGGGACGTGGATGAAGCTGGAAACCATCATTCTGAGCAAACTACCACAAGGACAGAAAACCAAACACTGCATGTTCTCACTCATAGGTGGGAATTGAACAGTGAGAACACTTGAACACAAGATGGGGGGCATCACACACAGGGGCCTGTCGTGGGGTGGGGGGCAGGGGGAGGGATAGCATTAGGAGAAATACCTAATGTAAATAATGAGTTAATGGGTGCAGCAAACCAACATGGCACATGTATACCTATGTAACAAACCTGCATGTTGTGCACATGTACCCTATAACTTAAAGTATAATTATAAAACAAAAACTCACAATCACAGTTGAAGAATTTAACACTCTTCTCCTAGTAATTGGCCAAACATGTAGAAAGAATGTTAAGAATAAAGATCTAAAAACATTGTCAAGTGACTTGATTTAATTCATATTTACAGAATACTCAACCAACAACTGTCGGTTACACATTTCTTTCAAGTACACATGGGGAACTCACCATGGTAACTTACATGCTAAATAATTTTTAATGACTTCATAAATCTCAAAGGGTTGAAATTATACAAAGTATGCTCCCAGACCAAAAAATAATTATTTTGGATATCAAAAATGTTACCTTTGGATATTTGGAAATTAAGCAACACAATTATAGTCAAGCAATGGATCAAACAAGAATAGTTCAAACTGAATGGTAATAAAAACACAAACTAGTCAAGTTCATGAAATACGACTTAAGTAATATATAAGAAGAAATTTATACCTTTAATTTATATTTTTATATATTTTCAAGTATGTTAGAAAAGAAAGGCTTAGATTCAATTATCTAAGCTTTCAGAGAAGCTAGAAAAAGAGAAAACTAAACTCGAAATACATAGAATAAAGGAAATAAAAACAGAGGAGCAGAAATCAATAAAATAGGAAACAAAAAGGAGGCTAGAAAAGGTAGCTCACATGTGTAATCCCAGCATTTTTGAAGGTTGAGGTGGGAGGATTGCTTAAGCCCAAAAGTTTGAGGCCAACTTAGGCAATATAGTGAGGCACTGTCTCTACAAAAATAAAAATAAAAACAATTAGCTGGATTTCGTGGTATGCACTTGTAGTCCTAGCTATTCAGCAGGTTGAGGCAGGAGGATCTCTCTCTCTCTCTCTCGTGAGATGGAGATTTGCTCTTTCACCCAGGCTGGAGTGAAGTGGTGCGATCTTGACTCACAGCAACCTCTGACCCCCAGGGTTCAAGCAATTCTCCTGCCTCAGCCTCCCAAGTAGCTGGGATTACAGGCGCCCACCACCACGCCTGGCTAATTTTTGTATTGTTAGTAGAGATGGGGTTTCACCATGTTTGCCAGGTTGGTCTCAAACTCCTGACCTCAGGTGATCCACCCTCCTCAACATCCCAAAGTGCTAGGATTACAGGTGTGAGCCACCATGCCTGGCCTTAGGAGGATCTCTTGAGGGTAGGGGTTTGATGTCACAGTGAGCTATGACTGCATCACTGCACTCCAGCCTTTTTTTCCTCTGAGAAAAGGAAGAAAACAGAAAGTAATAGGAAAAGCAGTAAAACCAATGATTGGTTTGTTTTTTAAAATTAATAGAATTGGTACATTGACAGAAATACCAATAAAGACAAAAGGAGGAAAAACATTCACTGCAGATTCTAAATATATTGAAAGATGAAAAAGAAATATTATCAATAGCTTCATGACAATAAATTCAACATCTTTGATAAAATAGACAAATTTGCTTAAAAAACACAAGCTGCCAGCTGCTGCCAGAAGAGGAAACAGAAAATTAGAATTGCAGCATATTTATTTAAGAAATTGAGTGTGCAATTCAAAATCTTCCCACAAATAAAATGTCATTCACGGTTGGGTTTTGCAGTAAATTCTATCAAATACATGAAGTAGAAATAATAACTATCTTACATAAACTCTTTCTTAAAAGAAGAGGAGGAGGAAACAATTGCCAGGTCATTTGATGAGACCAGAAACTAAACCCTGACAAGAGTTTTACAAGAAAAAAAATTGTAGATCAACATCTCTCATGAACATAGATGCACAAATTCTCAACAAAATTAGCACAACTGACTTGGCTGCATGTCACCTGGAGGAAAAACTCATAAACAATTTTCCTGGACAATCATGATCACACAGGTGCTGTTCCATTCCCAGTCTGCAGGACTCCAGCTCATGAGATGTCTTTGTATTCTTCCACCGTTGCTCCTGCCACTCCGTATTTGGAATAGGACTTGCTTCTGATTTCTTTGCTCGAATTCCACGGCTGTAGCCATCACTGTTACCATAGTGATGGTCATTTGAACTTGCAAGTTGGAAACAACCAACAACTGGGACAAAGGTGAAGCAAGTAACTGAGATGCAAATTTTAAGTCATTATCCCAAAACTTGGAGATAAATACTATTTGTTGCAATATTGTAAAAATTAAAATTTAATGTAAACACCCATGAGAAACAATATGAAATTTTAAGTAAACATAGGAATCACCCTGCCCTTGCACACATTTGCCACACTAAAACCTCACCCTCATCCTGTCAGATCCTATTATTAACTTTATTGTTTCCTGATCTCACTGGGAGAAAAGTTACCATGTCTTCTTCACAGCTCCTTCTCCTGGGCTGCTCCTTCAAGGCCAGAATGTCACGAAAATTCTAAATCCAATAATGTTGGGATTGTTCCATATGCAAGAAATAATTTCCTTTCATTTGAAAATATAAACTATTCTACAGTATGTTGCTAATGCTAACTTTATTACATACATTCACAGATTAAAGAAAAAACCTTAATGTGGAAAAATTTTAGAAAAGCAATGTTACTCTGGTATTTATCTCTGCAGTTTATTGCCACTGTCTACTAAAGCCACCCACCAGAGACACACAAATATACAGGCACAAATGCACACACACAAATACAACCGACTCTGGGATTTTGCGTATTTGTAGCTGTAGATTTCTAAAATTGTTTGAGGCATCATCATTTATGTATCATGATAGATTTTTCTTGACTTTTTGGTGACTATGCTGATAACTGGAAGTAATGCTCTTCTCAAGGTATTCCAGATCAGTCTAAGAAAGACAAAAGTATTAATCCTTTAAAGATGCCTTTAAATTCTAGACTTTACCCATAAAACATTTGTATAGTAAGATACAAAAGGAGTAGTACTCATTGGGATCTCTGGGCCCATTTCAAAACATGCATTTCTATATGTGAGAAGGTTGTCAGGAATCAATCAAATATGTTTTTTGGAAAAGGTAAGAGAAAGACCAAATCTAAAAGTAGTAGTAATTAGCTTTCTTCTCTCATTTGGTATACAAATCAATACTATCTTGAAAATGACCATCATTGCCACAAGTGACAAGGACTACTGATGATTGGGTACTAATGGTTATACCCTAGAGGAAATGGCATTGCTGTTCTCCAGCCATTAATATTCATAATGGGGGCTGTAAGTATGGTGCCAACTTCTGAAAGTCCCAGAATTTATGAGAATTTTAATTTTTTTGTGACTATGCTGATAACCAGAAGTAATGCAGTTATCAAAAGCCCCAGTCAGTTAAATAATGATTACTGCAGTCAGAAACATAGAAAGATCAAGAACGAATTCATGTATTTAAGTCATTTTGCTATTACATCTCTTCCTTTAACATATTATTAAGGGGGCATCTAGGTGTATGAGAAAAAAATCCACTTAAAAATATGCTAATGGCTACTGTGCTAGCTAAAATGAATGTTCAATGGAAGATTTTGATGAAAAAATAGATGTCGCAGGCCTCACTGATTTTAATTCCCATTTTAAGAAGAACCACCCTCAATTGCCACCACCACTACAGATAGTCTACTTTGCCCTTACTATTGGGCATCAGTTTTCATTAACGTGCTGAGCAGTATACAGAAATTTCTGCATCAATGTTGAGTTGCCATTGTCACCTATGACCATTACACAGACAAATGCCTGGATTTTCAAAGTAATTGAGCTACCATCTATCTGTTGCCCTGATTGTGAAGTAAAATTTATGTAATATTTACAGACACATAAAATACAAGAATTATGAAAAAATGGTTAACTGTGATTTCCTTAATTTCAAATCATTGGTGTTGGTGAATACTGACACATGCAGATATGCGTTTGCCTCCACTTTTCCAGGGAGTGCATATATCTCCGCCCCATTGGAGTAAAACAAATGGGAGCAGTCATATTATTAAACCAACAGGCACAAATCTCCTGCTTCCTAGCCCTAGTTTGGAATTGATATAAGCCCACCAGTACTTCCAAACTTGGTACCAGAAAAGGCATGAGTCAACTTACAATAGTTTTAAAATAACTTTTAGGCTCTTGAAATATAAGTGCATTTTTCTCCATGTGAAGGAAGCTGGTCTGCAGTAAAAGGGAATAAAACCAGCAGGATAGAAAAAATGGTCAAGTCCTTGTTTCTAATTGTTATGCCCTTACCCTTCAATCAGTTTTATTTCCAAACATATCCTAAATTACATTATATACCCTAATATCTTCTCAATAAATTCTGTATTTTATCTTGAGAGCTAATTTGAATTGGGTTTCTGTTGATTAAAACCAAAAGAATTTAGACTAACAGAAGTATTAATTTGGCAAAAGATCTTTCTGGTTAGTGCATTTTCTGTTACTATAAAGTATGAATTTCTAAAAGTCATTTTCAATGCAGAATATACGAGATATGTAGAAGAGCATACACTTTTCAAACATGATTCTGAATGTTGAGGGCAGTAGTGACAATTTGAGGAGTAACATTTAGGGACAGGCTAGTTGAATGACATAAGGTTCCCTCAAGGAGCATGCTCAGGAATATCTTTAACCTCCATTCTTTCGGTCTGCCAAAATTTGGATTGCCTGACTTCCCTGGCATGGATCAGACTTCTAACAATGGTCAGATGAAAATTTCTGGTCAGAAAGAGAACTTGGAACAGAACTTGGGCAAAGTATTTCATATGCCTTTTTATTTCATGTCAAATATAATATTCAAACAATGCTGGGGTATTTCCAGAACTGCCTATTTGGACATTTTAAATCTTTTGAATATCCTTAGTTCTTGACCTGCTCATTCACATTTGAGAGCACATGACACAAGAGGGTTCCCATAGCCTCCCATAGGTAAAACTTCTGCAGTGATTTCCAGGCTACTGATTCAGCAATAGAGACAATATTCTGATTATTTTTTATTACATTTCCCAGGATAAAGGCTGCAGGGTTTTGCCCAGATTACATTTCTGTTCATGGAGTATTCCAGTGAGGCTTCTACTTGAGTTAAATTTTCATTAAACATCACCAAAGTGAACTCTCATTGAACGTTATTTGGCTTTGCTTGGGAAAAAAGACACAAGCCTCTCCCTTAACAGATTGGAAATACATATGAAGGGAGCTTGCTATATTAGAGCCTATATTCTATTGATTTTACAGGAAAGGAATCCATTTTTATAGAAATAGGCCTTGGATTAACAAAAAATATTCATCATGTTTATGTTTCCTTTGTTCTTTTGTGAAGAAAATACATCATCACAGTGTTTATCTAAGATTAAAAAACCCTTAGGGGACTGTGCCAAAGATAACTCATAACACTCCATTATTACTTCAAAATATCCAGAGAGACCTCTGCTAGCACAGCCAAGCTTTCAACTTTTAAGGAAATCATTTCTAAAAATTCAGCCATCAGCCAAAAGAGATAATTTTATATACATTTAAATAGTCATATTACCTAAATTGCCTAAAATTATACATAATTTCCATGTTTACGGTAATCAAATTAGAAATAGAAGTTTCATGCTGCTGTTTTCAGTAGTGGTTTGGAGGATAGTGACGAGACACTGCAGCTTATTTTTATTATACCAAAAGTATAGCTAATGAGTTTCTCAGAAAACTATTGCCCCCATTTAAATTCATTTGTGGGAGAAATTAAAATTCTCCTCCACTTTCCAGTTGTTAGAATAAGGTACCTCCCACCTTGTGAATGCTGTCATATGACCACAACTACCTATGTATTCCAATTGCCATTTAGGAAGAAAATAAAAGCAAGGAAGGAAAATAAAGCAAGAAGGCCAATGGCCTTAGATTAACATCATAAAAGGCAAGATGAGACTTATAGAAATCTCAAAGGAGGTCTACAAAATCTGAAAGAGAAAATAGGTAAAATGAGTGGCTCTGTTTATGTTGATGAGAGTCTCTATTCTGCTAGTTTCCAAAAAACTTATTTCACTGTCCTTAATTTTTTTATTCACTAAGAAACAATGACTTCTCACTCGTGTTCAAAATTGTTCTAGATACTATGTGTGACATAGAGGAGAATTGGTACTTATCCTTCAAATAGCCATAATCCACAAAAACACATGGATTGCTGTTCTGCTTATGAATATTTTCAGGGTCCATATTTAGCCAATTTTACTAAGTAAAATTTTTAGCCTTGCTACTTATTGCCTGTGATGGGGCAGGGTATTCTGGATTGCTGCATAAACATTTTAGTAATCTTGCTCAGGATACCATTAAGTCCAGATTTAAAAGTATGCCTCACATTTATCAGTTCACTTTCTGATTCTGTTCTCCAAAGTCAGCTTTTGGAGATGCTACTAGCCAGGAATATTTCTTTGAAATTTCAGTTATTTGCATATGTTTTCCAATTGTGAGATGACTGAATGATAATAATTTAATTGCAGTAGTTCAGAGTACTGTCCCTTGATAACACCCCAGGGAAAACAATATGACTGATTCAAGACAGGCAAGGCCCCAAATTAGGGCTTACCCCAGGAGGGTTTTTGGCTTCGCACATAAAAGAATTCAAGGGCAAGAAAGTGCTGTTAGACAGCAATCTTTTATTGAAATGGACTGCTCCTTGTTGAGCAGGGCTAACTCTTTTGCAGTGCACCTGGAGTTGGCAGTAGCAGCTCATGGGTTGTTGGCAACTGTATTTATACTCACTTATACCTACTTTCACTTACATGCAAATTAAGAGGTGAGTTAATGCAAATTGAGGAGCTGGTTATTCATAACTTTCTAGAAAAAGGGGCAGTAACTTCTAGGTCATTGCCATGGAAAAGGGCAGTAACTTCTGGGTTGCCATGATATTTGTGAATTGTCATGGGGCTGGTAGGAGTCTCTTATGCTAATGAGCAGCGAGGGCAATTAAAGGTTGCCTTCAGCACCACCTGATACTTCCTGCAGGGTTTTTGACTTCAATTGTGCACCACCTGCTGGTTCCTGCCAGTTTCTTCATTTTGTCCCATCAGCAGGGAAATAAGTAACGCTGATGTCCTGCCTCACTACTTAACTGACAAATGTCTCATATATCTTAAGCAGACAACTTGGAAACTAGTCTGACAACTGTAAAAAAGTAAAAGTAAAAAAAAAAATCACTTGCACCAACAAATGTGGCAATACATCCAGGGAAACTCCTGCTTTCAAGGCTTGGGACTAATCCTCTGTGGTTTGAGAGCTGTACTCTCTGGACTTCAGGCTCCATCCTCTGAACCATCCTTCCTTTTTCATTTGAATTGGCACATATTTTTAGCTAAGCAGTTTTATCAGTCTATTTCTTGCTTACAGAATTTGGAGGGGGGGGTACCATATCCTTCTTTAGTTAGTTCTCTCTATCCCTTTCAGTTCAAGCCGGCAGTGTTTCTGCTGATTAAACATTCTCAATAACCTTATTTCCTGTGCATTTCACAGGGATTCAATTTATTAAACAAGAGACTCCTTTGAAGTTATTTCCTGAGTAATTATGTCTATATTCCTGGCTTCTGCTGATGTGGCTGAAGATATCCATGTCATGTACCTAGTCTCTTCAAAGAGCTTCTGTATGATTGACTACCTGATTCTTTCAAGGCACTAGTAAAAGGTTGTCCTGATATGTCTGTGGCTTTCTCTGCAGAACATGTATCCTTAGCAGTGAATCTCCTGATTTTAACATCTTTTGTAGTCTGAGTAAGGTGAGAATTTCCCCAACCATCAAGTCCTGTTTCCTTTTTGCCTCACAGTTCTTCTCTCAATCTAATTCCTCTCATTCTTTTCCCTCTCACATTTTACTATAAGCAGCAAGAAAAAAAACAGACTGTACATTCAACCCTTTGCCTGAAAATCTCAGCGAAATCTCCCAAGTTCATTGCTTACAAGTTCTTTCTATGTAACTACAGGACACAATTCAGCTAAGTTTTCTCCCACCATATAAAACGATTCCCTTTTCTTCAATTTCCAATAATATCTTCCTCATTTCTGCACCCTCACCAGCAGAAACTTTAACATCCGTATTTCTACCCACAATCTATTTAAAGTGATGTAGGTATTCTCTAAGGCAACATATTTCTCCACCATGCTCCTCACTTCATTCTGAGTCCTTACTAGCAGATTTGTTGACAACGTATTTCTACTAACAGTCTGTCCAAAGCAAGCGAGGCTTTTTCTGTCATACCTGTCAAAGTTCTTCCAGCCTCTGCCCACTTTCCAATTCAGAAGCCACTTGCACATTTTAAGTGTTTATTACAGTAGCATTTCACTTCCGGGTATCAAAATCTGTGTTCAAGTTCAGCCAGAGAAACAGGCAGCAGGAGATGTATGGTAATCAATTTATTGCAAGGAAGTGACTTATTCAGTTGTGAAAGGTGCCTAGACAAGTCCAAAATCTGTACAGCAGGCAGTTAGGAGGGGCAGGTTGGAACTCTGGGGCATAAGCTGAAGCTGCTGTCCTTAAATGAAATTTCTTTTTCATCTCAGGGAAGACTCAACTCTGCTTTTATGACCTTTCCACTGGTTGAAATAGACCCACCCAGATTATCTAAGAGAGTCTCCCTATTTTAAGTTTAGCTGATTGGCAACCTTAATTCCGTTTGAACCTTAATTTCTTTACAATATAACATATTCATAGGTTCTGGGGATTAGGGCAGGAACATCTTGGCAGTCATTATTTTGCATGCAATACGATTCTAGAGTATCTGCAAAGTTGAGAAGCTCCTGGAGACAGAAAAGTCCTGACAAGAGAGCAGATGTTTTTCCTCAAATAATTTAACTCCTTCACTAACATATCCTTTAATAAATTTTGTTTGGTTAACTAATATTAGTTCTACAATGTAATTTCTTTCAAATTCCTTATGAATCAGAATAACGCCACCATCCAAAGACAAGTAGATGCTGGCATTCTGTACCATCGGAAGCTCCTCTAAGCCCAGAATTTGGGACTCAATTAAGATTTTCCTGCTGTGGCAAGAGGAAATTGCAGGACATGAATTAGTTGGTCCTAGTGTCTATTGGCCTTATAGGAACACCTTAAACACAGGAAATCTGGGTATTAGAAAGCCTGTCTAGCCCCCGGATAGGATCATAACGTTAGATAGAAATAAGAAAGAACCCATCAGTCTTTTCTATGTTAATTTACATGAGAAAGAATACATTATGCAGATATATTTTTATGAGATGACATATGTGTTTTAGAATGAAAGTCTGATGCTTGTAAGTGTGATCTTGAAAACAGTAGCTTAAAATTATCCATGTTGCTCCCTATTGGAAAAAACAAAACTCCAAATATGAAGCTTGGAATAAATTACACATGGATAAATATGAAATGATTACACCCTGAGCTTTTATCAAAAAATCAGAGCTGTGTAAATAAGAAAAACTATAAAAAAAACTTTAAAATATGACTTCAAAAATCATATTCTTATGTAGTGTCATATAGTGTGACAGGTACTTTCAAAATTAGAGTTATGTTTATTAGGTGGGGTTAACTTTCATATTACCCTTCGGGAATGAATACTATTAATATATTCAGAAATATGAAATTACCTGATATAAAATATTTATAATAATACAATAATTTGAAAACTAATTATCTAACAACCAGGCCAAGGAAATAAGTAACATTACTAAAGACAATAGTAGAAATTTAAAAAAAAAGTAGAATTAAAGATTACTAAAGGGTTAAAAAAAACTAAGGTGAAAAGTGAGGAAGACAAAATTAACAGACGATAGGAAAGCTTCAAATACCTACATTATTCTAGAAATTCTGATTTCCTCCTAGAGTCCTGGCTCAGAATATTGGGTAATACAGGCTTCAAGAACTTGAAATCATTACTTTCAGAGCCTCCTGTCAGACACACCTCGTACTGGTAGCTCTGGGATAGGGTCCCGGTGCCGCTCACGTCCACCAGATGCCCTGGAAAGGGGCCCTTGGGCACCGAGCGGCGACCCACCGAGGCCGCCCTGCTCCTCCTGCACAGCCGCACCGCCACGAACAGGAGCACCGACAAGAGGAAGAGCGAAGACACCGAGGCCAATGCCACTACCAGGTAGACGGTAAGCGAGTCGGCCTGGGCCTGGGCTGGGGCCGCCTCTGGAAGAGGCAGGTAGGGCTGGGAGAAGCCGTCCACCAGGAGCAAGTGCAGCGTGGTGGTGGCCGAGCGCGGAGGCTCGCCATTGTCCTTGACCAGCACCGCCAGTCTGTGCTTGGCCGCGTCGCGCTCGCTCAGCAGCCTGGCGGTGCGCACCTCGCCATTGTGCGCCCACACGCGGAACAGCCCGGGCTCCGTTGCCTTGAGCAGCTGGTACGACAGCCAGGCGTTCTGGCCCGAGTC
>NW_012107742.1:1045285-1052305 GCF_000951045.1 Mandrillus leucophaeus | reverse complement strand
GATAGGTGCTCAATAAATATTTGTTAAATAGATACATCAATGAATCACAATTAATTAAAAAATGCTGACAGATAGGTTCTCCTCCTACTGTAGAAGTCCCCTCTTCTGCTGGGATTCAAGTCCATTATATAAGATGGATAAACAAAGACAGCATGTTCATAAGGTAGGTATTTCCTATGCCCTTTAAATAGTAACGAGAAGTAACTCAGAATGGCCTAAAATGTCATTTCATTAAGTGGCAAAATAACCTAGCTACCCATAAGCAAGGGATATATTATATAATAGAAAGAAACACCATAACAAGATTATCATGACCCTAAATATAATGATTATGTCTCTTTTAGACACACATTTTTCATTGTCAAGGTTTTTTTACAGTAATGTTATTATGATACTTATGATATTCAAAACACTCATATAATAAAATTTTCTAAGGCTTTCTATTAAACATTTCAAAGACTGTACCATTGGAAAGATCCTTCAGTTTTTTTCAAAATTATATATTCTAGAAAACCTAGTGCATGCCCCTTACAGACTACTAATATTTTACAACCTCCTTGATCTCAAATGTTGTCATATTAATATGAAAAGCCACAGTGAAAACTCAATAGTAAGAAAGGTCTGACTTACCAACAATGCAAGAATATCTAATATGCTTTTGACAACAAAAACCTCACTTAGGTCTCTTAATTAGAGGAAATTTATTAAAGAGCACATATTTGTCTCCAAAAACCCAAGGGAAAAGCAGACTTGGGAGGGACTGGAAAATCTAAAACAGGAAAATCTACAACAAGGTCATTCTTTTGATATCTTCTTTTTTCTTGTCTCTCAGTAGATTGATGTCTTGCATTTCTTCTCAGGTGTTTAGCCAGATATAACACCACTTTCTGGTTATGTTCCTAACAAAGAGACTATATTGTATCTGGTTTCTAAAGCCATTTTTTTTTTTAAAATAGAGAGAATCAGATTAGGCCAGGTAAGATCATATTATTTTTGTGTTTGAAATCACAGAGGGAGTTGGGTCATATAAAATAAATGTGGCTGCAACATTACACTTCTGCTAAAGACAGGGAGAAGTTTCCAGAAAAAGATCACGTGGGCTAGATAGACACTACAAAAGGGAGCTATGATTTTTTAAATCTTGAGATAATCTAATAATCATTAAATAATGCTCATATGGCGGGGCGAGGTGGCTCATGCCTGTAATCCCACACTTTGGGAGGCAGAGACGAGTGTATCACTTGAGGTCAGGAGTTTGAGACCAGCCAAACTCCAGGAGCCACTTTGAGTTTGGCCAACATGGTGAAACCCCATCTCTACTAAAACAAGGGGCTTGTAATCCCAGCTACTTGGGAGGCTGAGGCAGGAGAATCACTTGAACCGGGGAAGCGAGGTTGCAGTGAGCGAGATTGCACCATTGCACTCCAGCCTGGGCGACAAGAGTGAAACTCTGTCTCAATAATAATAATACTAATGCTTATATATGTTATATAATAGAGGTTATTAAAAGAGCAGAAAAGTCTTTAAGTTTGGGAAAAAAATGTAGTCTTTCCCACATCATGCTATTGTGAAATAAAACCAATTTTTGCAGACACTTCTCCATTTAAAAATTCAAGACAGGTAAGCATAAGACAGATTAAACAGAGTATGTACGAATAATCACTATATCATCGTTCTTGTCTTCTAAGCATCAAAAGTTTAGAAAAGCTTTCTTTAATGAAACAGAATGGGGCTGGAATCTTCAAATCAATAGCCTGTGATTTTGAAAAGTTGATAAATTGAACAAATATGACTTTTCATTAGTGAGTAAACTTGAAAGTTGTATTCATCAAAATGGACATGATAAAAGGAGACTAAGTATGAACAAATAATCAAAGAAAATGTCTAATCTTAACTAGGAAAATGAAAGCAGCAAAATCTTAGAAAATCTATATAGAACAAAAAACATAACAGAGACTTAATATATTGATAAAGAACTAACCTTTATCCTTAATGTTCTGAAAAATATACAGATTCTTAATTGAATCCAAAACCATTTACAAAGTTGGACTTATCCTACCGTCATTCAGAGCGCCCGGATGCTTAGGGATAACAGACTTCAGGAATTTGAACTCATTTGTCGGGGAGCTTCCAGTCAGACACACTTCATACTGGTACCTCTGGGATAGGGTCCTGGTGCGGCTCATGTCCACCAGATGCCTGGAAAGGGGCCCTCGGGCACCGAGCAGCGACCCACAGAGGCCACCCTGCTCCTCCTACACTGCCGCACCGCCACGAACAGGAGCACTGAGAGAGGAAGAGCGACCACACCAAGGCCAACGCCATCACCAGCTGGACGGTGAACAAGTCGCCCTGGGCCTGGGCTGGGGCCGCCTCTGGGAGCGCCAGGTAGGACTGGGAAAAGTCATCCACCAGGAGCACGTGCAGCGTGGCGGTGGCCGAGCACGGAGGCTCGCCCTTGTCCTTGACCAGGACCACCAGCCTGTGCTTGGCCACGTCGCTCTCGCTCAGCAGCCTGGCGGTGTGCACCTTGCCATTGTGCGCCTACACATCGAACAGCCCGGGCTCCGTGGCCTTGAGTAGCTGGTACGACAGCCAGGCGTTCTGGCCCGAGTCGCCGTCCACTGCCACCACCTTGGTCACCAGGTAGCCTGGCTCGGCCGCCCGGGGCACCAGCTCGGTGCAGGGCGCGGAGCCGTTCTGCAGCGGGTACAGCACGAAGGGTGAGTTGTCGTTGGCGTCCAGCACCAGCACGCGCACCAGCGCCTCGCTGCTCAGCTCTGGGGAGCCGCGGTCTGTGGCGCCCACGCGGAACTCGAACTCCTGCAGGGTCTCGTAGTCCAGCGATCGGAGGGCGAACAGGTGGCCGTTGTCTGTGTTGATAGAGACCAGGGAGGCGAGGGGCAGGTGCGGGTCCTGGGGCGGCAGCAGCGAGTAGGTGACCTGGGCGTTGGTGCCTGAGTCTCTGTCTGTGGCGCTGACGCTGCCGATGTGCAGGGCGGGGCTGTTGTTCTCGCGGACGAACAGGGTGTAGGAGGTTTGGGTGAAGGCGGGGGCGTTGTCATTGACGTCGGAGACCAGCACGGTTATGCTGTGCTCGGTTTTCAGCCTTGGGGTCCCCAAGTCTGTGATGGTGATGGTGATGTTGTACTGGGCTTTGTTCTCTCTGTCCAGCGCCCCTTCTGTTACCAGCCTGTAGAAATTCTCAACAGACGGTTTTAGCTTAAAAGGAACACCATCCTGAATTGAGCAAATCATTTTTCCATTTTCCCCAGAGTCTCGGTCTCGAATCCTAAACAAGGCCACTTCTGTCTCTGGAGAATTCTCGGGAATAGGGCTGGTAAGTGATGAAATACTTAGTTCCGGGAAGTTATCGTTAACATCTAGCACCTTAACAGAGACAGAGCATTTTCCAGAAAGTCCCCCGCCATCAGATGCCTCTATATCTAGATCATATGAGGATATTGTCTCAAAATCTAGTTTTTTAATTAGTCGAATTTCTCCTGAAAGGCTGCTTAGCTCAAAAGGTTCGTTTATCTCCTGAGAGCTGTAAGAAATGGAGTATGATATCTCTCCATTCGGCCCAGTGTCTAAATCCCTAGCAGAGACCTTGACAACTAGGGAGCCTATTGGGCTGTTCTCTGAGACCTGCACCTCGTAGAGCGCCTGTGCAAACTCCGGGGCATTGTCATTGACGTCCAAGACCAAGATGAGGATCTGGACAGTGCCAGATCGGGGTGGAGAGCCACCGTCCACCGCTGTCAAGGTTAATCTGAGCTCGGCCTGCTCCTCGCGATCCAGTTCTGTGTCCAGCACCAGCTCTGGGTATTTCCTGCCATCCCCTTGGGTGCGAGTGGAAACATGGAAATGAGAATTGGGAGAAATATTGTAGTTTTGAACGTTGTTGCTGCCCACGTCCAAGTCCCGAGCTTTTTTCAGAGGAAACACAGTCCCAAGGGAGCTAGTTTCTGGGATTTTCAGGGTCATTTCTCTTTCAGGAAACTCAGGAGAATGATCATTTATGTCTCTCACTAGTAGTTCAGCTCGAAATATTTCCAAAGGTTTTTTCAGTAACACTTGGAAATGCATTATACAGGGCTCGGTGGGGCCACACAGCTTCTCCCGGTCCAGCTTCTCATTTAATATCAACTGCCCGGTCTGCAGATCAAGCTGCAAGCCTTGTTCGTTATCCTCAGAAACTACCCGGGCTCCCCGCTCGGCTAGCTCCCCCACTCCCAGCCCTAGGTCATTGGCCAGGTTAGCCACAAAAGAACCTCTCTCTGTTTCCTCCATCACAGAATAGCGACGGGGTTCCCAGCCTGCCAGAGCCACTTCCAGTAAAAGAAGAAGAATCAGGACTTGCCTTTGTTCAGGAAAGCGCTCCCCTGTAGGCTCCATCTTTACTTCTGCACACCCCCCTTTCAAGGAATCGGAGTCAGTGCTACTTCAGGGAGCGATGGGACAGAGGCAGTGATCGATCTGCCCGTTGATAACCTGTCCGGAAATGTAGGAGAATAGCATTCTCCGGAGACACTGGTCCGTGCTCTGCTAACGGACTTCCCCCTTAGGCTGAAAGAGGTCTGAAGTAGCTCCTAGCATTTCAGGGGCTTCGGTGCCTTTTTTTGAAGCCTTAGCCTGCAGCGCCACCATGCGTTGTCTTTACTTCGAAACGAATTGCTACAATTGATCTATTCTCCATTCTATTAGGAGTTTGGAAAATGGGAGAAAATGATGTAATCACAATATCACGCAATTATAATTATTAATTTCTTCATTCAAAGGGGTATTTTTGGTATCTATGTGCCAAATTATGATACGCATCAGTAAACAACCCAGACATGGTCCCCACCGTCCAGAGCCTGTAGTCTGGGTGGGGTGCTCTGAGGGAAATTGAGAAGTGAAAGAAGACATAATAGGGATCAGTCATCTTATAATAATAATAACCCATAGCCACGTGATTTCTTGACATTTTCTCATCAAAACAAAATGAATTCTTTGATTTCTTTCAAGTTCTAGACCGCCTGTGTACCAGAATTGTGCTCCCATTGGTTGAATTACATCAAGAAAAAGCTACATGTTCATTCCAGGGTGATAGCCTTTCTACATAAAGTCAGAGTTACGATTTTATGAAAATTTTAAACTGTGGAAAAAAACATATGAAGGCACTTCCTATATCTCTTACTTTGCTTTTTCTTTTTTTTTTTTCTTTTCCTTTTTCTTTTTCTTTTTGAGATGGGGTCTTGCTCTATTGCCCAGTAGTGAATGCAGTGGCACAATCACTGCTCGTTGCAGCCTCAGCTGCCCAGGCTCAAGCGATCCTCCCACCTCAGCAACTGTAGCTGGGACCACAGTTGCACATCACCATGCCTGGCTAATGTTTTAATTATTTGTGAAGATGAGGTCTTGCTATGTTGCCCAGGCTGGTCTCAAATTTCTGAGCTCAAGAAATCCTCCTGCCACAGCCTCCCAAACTGCTGAGGTTATAGGCACGAGTTGCTGTACCTGGCCCTGCCTTGTCTCTCTCAGATTTATTATCATCAGACGTAGTATAGATGTACTCATTTCATTGTTTCCTTTCTGTTTCAATTTCATGTGTTAGAACTTCATTTTGTTCACTGCTGCATCGCCAATATCTAAAATAATCCCCGGCACATGATAGGTGCTCAATAAATATTTGTTAAATAGATACATCAATGAATCACAATTAATTAAAAAATGCTGACAGATAGGTTCTCCTCCTACTGTAGAAGTCCCCTCTTCTGCTGGGATTCAAGTCCATTATATAAGATGGATAAACAAAGACAGCATGTTCATAAGGTAGGTATTTCCTATGCCCTTTAAATAGTAACGAGAAGTAACTCAGAATGGCCTAAAATGTCATTTCATTAAGTGGCAAAATAACCTAGCTACCCATAAGCAAGGGATATATTATATAATAGAAAGAAACACCATAACAAGATTATCATGACCCTAAATATAATGATTATGTCTCTTTTAGACACACATTTTTCATTGTCAAGGTTTTTTTACAGTAATGTTATTATGATACTTATGATATTCAAAACACTCATATAATAAAATTTTCTAAGGCTTTCTATTAAACATTTCAAAGACTGTACCATTGGAAAGATCCTTCAGTTTTTTTCAAAATTATATATTCTAGAAAACCTAGTGCATGCCCCTTACAGACTACTAATATTTTACAACCTCCTTGATCTCAAATGTTGTCATATTAATATGAAAAGCCACAGTGAAAACTCAATAGTAAGAAAGGTCTGACTTACCAACAATGCAAGAATATCTAATATGCTTTTGACAACAAAAACCTCACTTAGGTCTCTTAATTAGAGGAAATTTATTAAAGAGCACATATTTGTCTCCAAAAACCCAAGGGAAAAGCAGACTTGGGAGGGACTGGAAAATCTAAAACAGGAAAATCTACAACAAGGTCATTCTTTTGATATCTTCTTTTTTCTTGTCTCTCAGTAGATTGATGTCTTGCATTTCTTCTCAGGTGTTTAGCCAGATATAACACCACTTTCTGGTTATGTTCCTAACAAAGAGACTATATTGTATCTGGTTTCTAAAGCCATTTTTTTTTTTAAAATAGAGAGAATCAGATTAGGCCAGGTAAGATCATATTATTTTTGTGTTTGAAATCACAGAGGGAGTTGGGTCATATAAAATAAATGTGGCTGCAACATTACACTTCTGCTAAAGACAGGGAGAAGTTTCCAGAAAAAGATCACGTGGGCTAGATAGACACTACAAAAGGGAGCTATGATTTTTTAAATCTTGAGATAATCTAATAATCATTAAATAATGCTCATATGGCGGGGCGAGGTGGCTCATGCCTGTAATCCCACACTTTGGGAGGCAGAGACGAGTGTATCACTTGAGGTCAGGAGTTTGAGACCAGCCAAACTCCAGGAGCCACTTTGAGTTTGGCCAACATGGTGAAACCCCATCTCTACTAAAACAAGGGGCTTGTAATCCCAGCTACTTGGGAGGCTGAGGCAG
>NW_012107742.1:1019802-1044020 GCF_000951045.1 Mandrillus leucophaeus | reverse complement strand
CCCGGCTCGGCCGCCCGGGGCACCAGCTCGGTGCAGGGCGCGGAGCCGTTCTGCAGCGGGTACAGCACGAAGGGCAAGTTGTCGTTGGCGTCCAGTACCAGCACCTGCACCAGCGCCTCGCTGCTCAGCGCCAGGAAGCCGCGGTCTGTGGCGCCCACGCGGAACTCGAACCCCTGCAGAGACTCGTAGTCCAGCGACCGGAGGACAAACAGGTGGCCGTTTTCTGTGTTGATGGAGACTAGGGAGGCGAGGGGCAGGTGCGGGTTCGGTGGCGGCAGCAGCGAGTGTGTGACCTGGGTGTTGGTGCCTGTGGCGGTGACGCTGCCAATGTGCAGGGCGGGGCTGTTGTTCTCGCTGACGAACAGGATGTAGGAGGTTTGGGTGAAGGCGGGAGCGTTGTCATTGACATAGGAGACCAGCACAGTGTTGTTGTACTCGGTTTTCAGCCTAGGCGTTCCCTAGTCCAAGGCTGTGATGGTGAGTTGTACTCGGCTCTAAACTCTCTGTCCAGTAGTCCTTCTGTTAACAGCCAGTAGAAATTCTCAAAGGAAGGTTTCAGCATGAACGGAACATCATTTTGAATTGCGCAAACTATTCTTCCATTTTCCCCAGAATCTCGGTCTGGAATGCTGAAAAGAGCTACCACATCTCGGGAGAATTTTCGCGGATGGGGCTTGTAAATGAAGCCATGGTCAGTTCTGGAGCGTTATGGTTGATATCTACCACCTGTATTATGATGGCGCATTTTCCATAAAGACCTGCCCCATCACAGGCTTTAATATCCACCTCATATGACACAATTTTTTCAAAATCTAATTTTCTGATCATTTTAATTTCTCCCGTTCGTTCATTAAGTGCAAATGTCTTAGAAATCTCTTCATCACCATAAAAAGTGAGTAGAATATTTCACCATTAATTCCCATGTCTAAATCTCTAGCAGAAACAGTGGCAACAAGGGATTCCAGGGGGCTGTTTTCTGATATCTGCACCTGATAGAGTGACAGCACACACTCAAGCGCATTGCCATTGATGTCCAAGGTTTCAAGGAGGACCAGAGCAGTTTCAGTTCTGGGAGAAGCCTCACCATTTACTGCCATGAGAGTTAACCCGAACTCAGCCTGCTCCTCCGGATCCAGGGCTTTGTCTAGAACCAGCTCTGGGTATTTTCTGCCTTCACTGCCATTTTGGGTGAGAACGTGGACATGGGAGTTGGGGTTGATGGTGTAGTTTTGAGTGTTATTGATGCCCACATCCAAATCTTGTGTGTTTTTCAGAGGAAACACAGTTCCTGGAGGAGTATTTTCCATGATTTTCAAAATAATTTCTACTTCTGGGAATACAGGGGAATTGTCATTTATGTCACTGACCAAAAGTTTAAACCTATATACCTCCAAAGGTTCTTCCTTTGGAATTGCAGCACACAAGGCTCAGTGAGGTCACACAATTCTTCTTCATTCAGTTTCTCATTTACTTGCAGGTCTCCAGTCTGAAGGTTCAGCTGAAAATATTTTTTTGTTACTGTTAAAAATGACCCGAGCCCTCCGCCGGGATATTTCTCCTACTTCTAGCCCTAGGTCCTTTGCTACATTGGCCACAAAAGAACCGCTTTCTGTTTCTTTTGCTACAGTATAAACATTCCGCTCCGCGCAAGTCTGAGACAGCATAACAAAGAGAAGCAGCACTTGCCTTATTCTAGGAAAATGCTCCTTTTCAGCCTCCATTTCTCCAACACCAACAGCATTCAGGGTCTGGATGCCTATGTTGGGTCAGTAGGCAGTCTGCTCTGGGAATCAATCCTTGCCACAACGCAATTTTCTGTTAAGAAAGCCTCTTTGATGGGTCTAATGACTGCTAGCACAGTAGATGAAGAGATTCATTCTAACACTTCAGGGGTATGAACTTAAGTGATATACTAGCTAAAGCTGGTTTATTATGCAAACTCAATAGGTAGCTTAAGGAGTTGTGGATAACTTATTTGTGAATATTGTCTAAGGACTGTGAGCTTGCTATGTTGAATTGTCACAGTATCTAAAATAATTTGTAAAGAGCATCACCATCTATTGTTAATGAGATACACACATGTTGAAGCTGAGAGTCACTGAAACCTTTAAGAGGGAGACAGCTAAGATCATGGATATAAAGGTTGAAGTTAAAGTAAAAAGTAAAATGCAGAAGAAAATATGTTAAGTTCACCTGAAATAGCAGGTTAAGCATATTCCCAACTGGAGAAGATCTCAACTCATTTTTAGTAAGCAATCATATATCTCTTGTGGATTCATTGGAATCCTGAAACCCTAGCATGGAACTGAAATTCTTACTTCTAAGGAAAGAGAAAACATTTTCGGGGAGGAGACTTGGGGGTCTTCCCAACTCTGCCAACTTTAACCAATGTTCTACTTACAATGCTTAAACAATATACACTATTATGTGTTCTGGTATTCTAATTACCTAGCTAACTGAGAAAACTGAGGATGAGCCAAGTGTAAGAATTGTGGTTTATATTGGTTTCTCTTAAGGTATAAATAGCTCAAATCAACATTCTACTTTAGAATGTTTTCTTCTATACAAACAAATTTGATTAAACTTTCAAAATATGAGAACATGCCAGTCACAGTCAAAATCTGATGGACAATTTTCCTTATAGAAATATATTGGTCATGGATCCAAATTCACTATTATGTGTCCAAGAAAATGCGTCCTGAACGTCTATGCATTTTTTAATATTAATGGGATAGAAGCTTGTACCTATGTGAGTAACCTAATGGATCAAAGTTAGTTTTTCATTCCCATCTTTCTTCTCTTGGTTAAAGTTTCTCCTTTCTAAGATCTTAGCTCCTAGGCTTGGCAGAAACTTAAATTTTTTCATGAGGTTTTCTAGCAATAGGGTATATTAATTAAATGTTTATTACTATAACTGAAATCATGAGTCAATCCATATTATCTATAAATTGAGATTATTTATGGAGCAAGAAGATTTTACATTACATGACAAAAATAATTTTGTTCACATTGAGCTTAACAAGCAATTTTTAAAAGAAAGAGTCTGCTAAGGAAGGTATGATGATCCCGAGAAAAGGTACAGAAACCTAAAACTTAACAATTTTAGTGTTATTACTATTATTTAAACTAAAAGTATTATTTAAAAGTATTATTTAAAAGTAATCCTGGGACATATAAAATAATGGAGGGAAAGTTAAGTTAATGAGACATTTCATAAAGCCCTTTGTAGCATTTTTCTGTTGAAAGACCTCATAAATTATTTACAAATTTAAATTTTATTACATAAGCCTCTAGTATATATTTGTTATCTCTAGGCTTGTACATCCTGTATTTCATTCATTAAGTTAACATTAGAAGCATGCAATAAAAGACCAGGGTTTCAAGGTAGATAGTCTAATTGAGTACTCAAGGTTGTACAAACCTTTCAAGTCTCTTCTGATTTCAAGAAATCCCACTTCAAGATAGGTTAAACAAAGGAATTTTACTATTAGCAATGGAGTCTTACTGTAGAACCCAAGGGCAATTAGACATTGGGGACTTAGGAGGAACTGAACTTAGGTGGACAGGTCTAGAACTAAGTAGCTATTTTAGTCTCTACTGTTTTCTAGGCTTCTGCCTTCTCCACTCTTATTCCTTTTCACTTTTACTTTCCTTCCATTTTCTCTCCCTCTTTTTCTCTCTATCTAGAAACTTATAAACATGGCTACCTCAGCACACGTTCAACATTTATTCAAGAGGAAAAAGTAGATGAACTATATCTCAATCACAAATTTAGGGGTTTGGAGAATGTAGCTGCTATTCCAGCTTAAATTAGGAATCTATCACAGGACCAATAAAAAGTGATCAGGGCTCTTGCCTATAATCCCAACACTTTGGGAAGCTGATGTGGTAGGATTACTAGAGCCCAGGAGTTCAAGACTAGCCCATGTGACATGGCAAGACTCCACTCCTTAAAAAAACATATGGCGGGGGGAGGTGTAAGAAAAGAAGGCCTGCAATGGAATAAGCATCACACTAGTGATCGCCTCTCTTGGGTAGTATAGAGAAGTTCTCAGACAAGAAAGGAGCATGAGCTGGATATATACATCTTAATCCAAACAAGGTTTTGAATATATTTAAATAAAACAACATCTACTAGCATATATATGGTTCACACATAATTATGAAAAAAAAAAACCCTCAGTACAGGAAAAATTCTCTGCAATGTTTGCCAGAAAAGTAGAATGAAAAGATCATAGGTTTTAAAAAAAGAAACCTAAATTAGATAACATCTTAGAAACCAACCTAACCAGATAACAAGCAATTATGTTTTTGTTAATATCATGCATTTACCTCTATAATAATATTCTCAATCATATAAAAACTGCTTTGGTTAGAGGATCCACAGTCAGAACACTCAGAAAATAGGAATGAGCCCAGTGTGCAATTAAACTTGAAGGGAAAATAATGTGTATGTGAACATATTATTTGAGGTTGTATTTCAAAACAATGACTAAGTAAATTCCAGCTTTCAATTTTTTCACGATTAAAACAATAAAAAATAGTCTTAAATTCTTGTAACTTCTGAAAACTCTTGAATAAAATGTAGTTACCCAAAATGAAAAACTCTAAATAACAAAAAGATTTCAAAGAAATAGACTCATTCTAAAAGTTCTGCATCATAATCAGATCCCTAATTGAATTCCATGCCATTCAGAAAGGTGGGGCTTTCTCCATTTCGCTGTCCCGGGGCAGCAGATTGGGAATTATCGGCTTCAGGAATTTGAACTCATTTGTCCCGGAGCCTCCTGTCAGACACACCTCGTACTGGTAGCTCTGGGATAGGGTCCCGGTGCCGCTCACGTCCACCAGATGTCCTGGAAAGGGGCCCTCGGGCACCGAGCAGCGGCCCACCGAGGCCGCCCTGCTCCTCCTGCACAGCCGCACCGCCACGAACAGGAGCACCGACAAGAGGAACAGCGACGACACCGAGGCCAACGCCACCACCAGGTAGATGGTGAGCGAGTCGGCCTGGGCCTGGGCCGGGGCCGCCTCTGGGAGAGGCAGGTAGGGCTGGGAGAAGCCGTCCACCAGGAGCACGTGCAGCGTGGCGGTGGCCGAGCGCGGAGGCTCGCCATTGTCCTTGACCAGCACCACCAGCCTGTGCTTGACCGCGTCGCGCTCGCTCAGCAGCCTGGCGGTGCGCACCTCGCCATTGTGCGCCCACACACCGAACAGCCCGGGCTCCGTGGCCTTGAGCAGCTGGTACGACAGCCAGGCGTTCTGACCCGAGTCGCCGTCCACTGCCACCACCTTGGTCACCAGGTAGCCCGGCTCGGCAGCACGGGGCACCAGCTCGGTGCAGGGAGCGGAGCCGTTCTGCAGAGGGTACAGCACGAAGGGCGAGTTGTCGTTGGCGTCCAGCACCAGCACGCGCACCAGCGCCTCGCTGCTCAGCGCCGGGGACCCGCGGTCTGTGGCGCCCACGCGGAACTCGAACTCCTGCAGGGCCTCGTAGTCCAGCGACCTGAGGGCGAACAGGTGGCCACTGTTTGCGTTGATGGATACCAGGGAGGGAAGGGGTAGGTGAGGGTCCTGGGACGGTAGCAGCGAGTAGGTGACCTGGGCGTTGGTGCCTGAGTCTCTGTCTGTGGCGCTGACGCTGCCGATGTGCAGGGCGGGGCTGTTGTTCTCGCGGACGAACAGAGTGTAGGAGGTTTGGGTGAAGGCGGGGGCGTTGTCATTGACGTCGGAGACCAGCACGGTTATGTTGTGCTCGGTTTTCAGCCTGGGTGTCCCCAAGTCGGTCACGGTGATGGTAATGTTATATTCATTTCTGATCTCTCTGTCCAGTGGGTGCTCTGTTACCAGAGAGTAAAAATTCTTGAAGGTAGGCTTCAAGACAAAGGGGAGGTTGTCCTGAATTGAGCAAACCATTCTCCCATTGTCTCCAGAGTCTTGGTCTCGTATGCTGAAGACAGCGACCACCATCTCAGGTGAAGAGTTTTCCGGTATGGGGCTGGTAAGAGATGTCATGGCTATTTCTGGCGGGTTGTCATTCACATCTACAACCCGAACTAAAATGTTTGATTTTCCAGAAAGGCTCCCACTGTCAATGGCCTGAATGTTTATGATGTAAGATTGAATAATCTCGAAATCTAGAGGTGCTTTTAAATAGACTTCGCCAGAAATTGGATGGATTTCAAATGTTTTCCGTACATCTCTGGAGACATGGGAAAATGAATAAGACAGTTCTCCATTTATTCCTGCATCTAAATCTGTAGCAGACACTTTGATGATCAAGGAGTCCAGAGGGCTGCTCTCAGGTACATGAACTTCATAGACTGGCTTCTCAAATTCAGGGGCATTGTCATTGATGTCCAGGACCACAACGTTAATCAGTGTAGTCCCAGACCTGGGCGGAGACCCGCCATCCACGGCTGTTAGCGTTAAACTAAGCTCAGACTCCTTTTCTCGATCCAGGGATTGGTCCAGTACCAACTCTGGATATTTTCTGCCCTCATCACTGTGTCGTAATTTAAGGTGGAAATAGGGATTGGGACTTACTGTATAGTTTTGAACACCATTCTTTCCCACATCCAAGTCCTGAGCACTATCTATTTGGAATACAGTTCCTAGAGTAGTACCTTCGGAGACTTTTAGAAGTATATGATTATTTAGGAACGTGGGAGTGTGATCATTTATGTCTTTGACCAAAAGCTCAGCCCGAAAAAATTGCAACGGATTTTCAAATAACACCTGGAAATGCAATATACAAGGCTCTGTGAGATCACAAAGTGCCTCTCGGTCCAGCTGCTCGTTTAAGAGCAAGTCGCCATTTTGTGGATCCAATCGCAAATAAGGTTTATAGTCGTCAAAGATGACTCTGGCGCCCCGTGCAACCAGGTCTTCCACATCCAAACCCATGTCTTTCACCACGTTGGCTATAAATGTGCCGACCTCCATTTCCTCTGCTGTGGAATAGCTCCAGGTCTCAGAACACACCAAAGACCCTCCCAGGAAAACAAAGAAAAGCAGCACTTGCCTTGTCCGCTGAGCTCTTCCCTTTCCCGGCTCCATGACTTCTTAGCCAAACGTCTTTCTGGCGAAAACGTTTCAACTCAGTCTCTAGCAGCTGTTAAAGTTGCTCCTCTCACCTGTCATCCTGGACCTTTGGGAATCTAGACACTCGTAATCCTGTCACGAAGGTGTTGATGGTGCCCTACCTTTTGAAAGCCTCTTTTCTCCTGGTTTCCCAGCGCTTTCAGTTCCCATGGTTAAGGGAAACCAGAGCATCTGCTGTTACAAAAAATTCACCATCTTATCCTGCAGCGCCACCATGCGACTCTGCAGACTTTCAGGTTTTAGATAAATTCCAATATGTTTCAGACAAAATATTAGTTTTTCTTGAGTGTTTGTCAATAAATTTAAATTATATTCTCCTCCTATATGCCTATTTTCCGAGTTGCATTTTTGTGATATGTGATGCTATTACCTTTCCATCATCAGCCACAATCTGCTACAGCTGTGGTATAATATAAGAAGCATATTTAAGATGTAGCCCCTGCCTCAAACGAGTTATGATCTCTCTGTGAAGACAATATATTAAACAACTAAAGATAGTGAAGAATACTCTCACATGTAATTGACTTAGTAGGCAAGAGATTTTTAGGAAAATTGGAAATGAGAATTAGAGGTCTTAGCTGTCTCCACAACTACTCAGAAAAGAGGAATGAGATCATCTACTTGAAAATGAACCTGGTATACGAAAACAGTTGCTTTGGAAAGGTTGGACATTTTGAGCTGCATAAATGGTACCATTTATTTAGGGATACTCAGTAGGAGACTTAGCTGGCAGGAGTAGAAAATAAATGCTCAAAAGTAGTGAGTAAAGTAAAACATTTCTGGTTTTTAATGTAAGAGCAAGTCCAGTTAAACATTTTTTTAAATGTGAACAAATTAGACCTCAGTTTAGTTGTGAAACTGAATTTCATCATTTGCAGACCCAGGCTTTCCATAGGCACAATTCTAAGTATGTCTATCTATCTATTAATTAATTAGTTTAGCAGATAGTTATTGAGAATATACTTTGTGCAAGGAATGGTCATAAGTGTTAGGGATAGAATGGTAAACAGACATAGTTTCTGCCATGCAAGAGGGAGACAGAAAAATGACCACATATTTTAAATAGAACACAATGAATGTCATGATAAAGAAAGTTCATGCTACTACAAGGGCATAGATGATGGTTATCTAACCAGAATTTGGAAATACAAGACAAATTTTTCTGGAGAAAGTATATTCTAAAGTGATACATTAAAAATTAGTAGGAGTACTTTAAACAAAAATTGGGTATGGGGTAAAATTTTTCAGGAAAACTAAAAACAAGATTGTGCAAATCCAAATAAAGAGAAATATTTGGAAGAAATAAAATAAAATCAATATGGCTAAGGCATAGAGCAAGAGGAGAGAAATGGTAAGAGTTGAAATTGGAAAGATAAGAAAATATTTTGTAACTATGTCAAGGAATTTGGACTTTACATCAGTAGAAATGTAGGGTTATTAAAGGGATTATAATTAAAACAGAAAAGTGACATGATTATGTTTCTACTTTTTAAAAACATTATCCTGTTTCAGAGTTGAGAATAAATTAGAGAGGAATAAGATTAAAGGTGAGAGATTGATTACAAATGGTTGCAATAATACAAGTAAGAGGAAACATTGGCCTCAACTAGAAATGCAGTGAAGGGGTTGTATTAGAATGATAAAACAATAGGGTATATGGTGATAAACATAGAAGGAGTGGGTTAGAAAGGCATGAAGGTAAATGTACTTTGTCTTCAGGCTTAGGCAACTGAGTGACTGTTGGTTCTATTAACTAATAAACACAGAAAGAGCAGAAGAAAGAGGAACAGATATGGAACTGGAGAAGGTATATTTAGTTTTGAGGAAGGGAACAATTTTAACTTAAAACTGTTGAGTTTGAGCATCCATATAGATAGTTATATAAATTAGCTTCTATTACATAAATGTAGTTGAGGAAAGACATTTGGGCTATAGAGTCACATTTGGGATTTATTGGCATAAATAGTGATTAAATCTCTTCAAGGAAGATAATACGTTGCAGATTAAAAGAAGTATATTTGAATTTGTGACTTCAGACATGATGTAGTCTTCAGAGACTACCATCTCCAGAGAGAGGCCATGATTATAGGTGACTAGGTTAGAGTAGAAGTGAGTGTCATTAGAGATGAAGAAGGCTAGAAACAGAGGTAGGTCAAACTCTTGGACTCAGAATTGTTGCAAGGGATGGGCAAAGAAGAAAATTAAAAGAAGTCACATTTAAGAGATGAAACGCCTTTACACTACTTCTTTCTTATCTGGAATAATTTAAAATTAAACTGATACCAAGTTGATTTCATGCTCTCATTTAATGGCTCTTACATGCAAAGATCATTTAGGTAGAAAGGTTTGCTAACTTCCTTCAGTACACTAAAGATACCTTTCTATTATTTTCCATTGCTACTGTTGAGAAACATGGAGCATAGCTGTCAGTCTGTCGTGTGTTTGAGGGTTCAATGTCCTCTTCCCATGGCTTTTGAAAAAAAGATTTCTCTCTGTCTTTGGTTTTCTGAGCTTTCAATATAATGTTTCTAGATATGAGTATCTTTTAAAATTTATCCTGTTAGGTTTATTTAGGTCTCTTAAATCTGCTTATTGATGGTTTCATCAATTTTGAAGAATTCAAATTATTATTTCTTTAACTATTGCTTCTGATACAATTTTTCTCTTATCTCCTTGGGTTCTGGTTAAATATATGTTAAGCTTTTTTACTTTGTCCTCTGTTTCTAATATTCTCTTCTGTATTTTTCATCTTATCAACTTCATGACCTACATATTGGATAAATTATATCCTTGTCTATCTTTCTCTTCAGTAATTATTTGTTTAGCTGTATCTAATTTTCTATTAAATTTTCTAGTTGGTTTAAAATTTTGATCATTATAGTTTTTCATTTCTAGGAGTTCTATTTGTTTTCTTATCTGTCAAATTTTACAGTATTTTTCCTTGTATACCTTCAAATTTAACTTTTATTTCAATTAAATTACCTGGCATATTATAGACTGTGTCTGATAATTACAATATTTGAAATGCTTACAAGTTTATTTTTATGTTCCTTTTCTCTGCTGGCTGTCACTCATAGTGTCATGTTCCCTTGTGTATGCACTTATCTTCGACTGTTTATGTTAAGAACACAAAAAACTAGTTGTACGAATGATTTGAGGCTTAGAGTGAATAAACATTCAAACATTCAAAACTGTAAGAAGTCACATTCACATTCACTATAAGAAGTCAGATTTCATTAAAGATCTGCATTTAATTCTATCAGTTCCTGGAGCACTACCTGTCAATGATCACCTTAAATCAAGTTTAAGGCTAAAAATCAAGTTAAAGGCTAAAAATCAAGTTCAAGGCTGAAATTCCCCACAAGGGCTCATGCATTTCCAGTTTGCTCTCACTCTAAGGGTTTGGCTCTTAGGGGTCCATGCTTATTAACAGAGGTTCAAGTTTTCCAGGATTCCCTAGGAAAAAGTAGATTTTGGACTTGTTTATCTCCCTGGGTTTCCTTTTAACATTAACTCTAACCTGACAATGTATTAATGTCTTAATAGCTAATTGTTTTCAGTGAAATCATTGTGCTACATAATTTTTATCATCCTTGTTAAAAATGTGAAGTCTCAGGGATATTGTTGCAACTAAAAATTACAAGTAAACTCTTAGCTTTCATGTTCTATGGGCAACTGATTATTTTGGAAGGCAACAGAAATAATACGTATTTTTAAACAACTTCAGCTGATCAATACTAAATCAATTCTACAATGACATAATGAATTTAAACAATCTCTTGGAAGAGACAACTGCCATTTACATTGGTATTCATTCTCACTTCTTTCTATACCCCTTGTTCCTCTATATATACATAAATAGCTTTCCTATATTATCTCCTCTCTCCCTTCATGTGTATTAATATATTTGCATATTTCTATAAATATAAGATATTGTGTATATCACTGTACTGTAAATCTTTGCCTCTTTTTTCTTTTAAAACATTTGAGATTTATTCATGTGATTACATGTCTAGCTAACTCCTTTTGATCACTGCATAATAATCCTTCACTAACATATTACACATTTTATCAATTGCTTTACTGATAGATATGCAAGTGGAGTCCTATTCTTCATTTTCCCAAGATGAATATTCTTATATACATCATTTTGTAAAGCTCTGTAAGAGTTTTCTGGCTTACACACTCCAATAAAATTGCTGAATTGTGGAGTACATATATATATTAAATTTTACTAAATACTATCAGAAAGGTCTCTAAATAGGCTGTACATGTGATTTCCTATTATTCCACTTGATATTACCCAAATCTCTCATCTTTACTAATTTTAGTGTATGTTTCACCAACTAAAAGGGTTGAACTTCATTTAAAGCTATTTTCAGACTTTCTGTTTTCCCTTTTTTTGAATTTCCTTTTCCTTTGTCTTGAAAAATCCTATTGTCTCTCTGGCTTTCTTGTTGTTGATTTGCAAGAGTTATTTGAATAATGTAAATATTAATCTTATCAGTTAAAATACTGCAGGTGGCTTCTCACTGTCATCTTTTAGTTTGTCTGTGCTATCATTTAATTTTGAGGCAGTAATATTCATCAGTTTGTATTTTTCTTTTTTGTACTTTAAAGCCTTGTTAAGAAATCCAAACCCAAACTAAGATGATATGAATATTTTTTACCTAGATTTATTTTGTCTCTTCCAATTCAAATATTTCAAATTCACCTATTACATACATATGAAGGTTGTTTTTATATGACATGAGATAGGGATTTTGTTTCTGCATATAGTGAGCCAATATCCGCAATAACATTTGCTAAATAATCTCTCTTCTCCACCAACCCCAGTTATTATGATACCTCCTCTATTGTGACCAAGTTATCTTACATAAAAGGATCTGACCCTGGATTCTATTCTATCTGGTAGTCTATGAGTCTGTTCCTAAATCATTCAGATAGATTTACCTACTTCATATTTGTAGTATGTACTAATATCTATAATGTAAGGCATTCCCTCATATTTCCTTTTAAAAATTATCCTAGCTCTTCATGCAACTTGATATTCTATATTAATATTAGAAACCATTTTTAGATCCTTAACTACTTATGATAGATTTCACTGAAATTGCATTGAATTTATAAATTATTTTGGGAAGCATAGATCTTTGTTAAGTTGTTCTATCAAGGAACTAGCATCTGTCTCAATTAATTCAGACATTTAATTATTTCATTTAATGTTTTATTGACATCATTCACTTTTCCATAAAGGTTTTATGACTTCTTTGTTAGCCTAATTTCTAGAAACATTATAGTTTCAATACTATTATAAATTTTTATTTATAATTGATAATACTGAGGATAAAAATACACTACTTTTATTTCTCTTTCCATTTCACTTTTTTCTACTCTCTTATTCTAGTCTTTCTTCTGTCTTTCTTTAGTTTTTACTTACTTCAGTTTTTACTTTAGCAGTGACTTTCAGGAGCATAGCTTTGCCTCTTATGACTCTGAGGGAAAAAGGGTACCCAAACATCTTTTCAGGATTTTATTGTTTAAATGTCAATTTAAAGAAATCCACACAACTAATAATTACTTGTTACAATGAAAAATAAAATCAGTGAAAATTGCATGAAACAGAGGGAAAAAAATCTAAGGAAATTGGAATTTGTTTGACTTATTTCACAATGGCAAGTGAAATTCCATTTTACTACATCATCTGGTCTGTAATAGTATTTAATCTTGTAAGAGCAATTTCAAAATGTATATGCACACTAGCCCTATATCCATACTACTTTCTAGTTATCAAAATCTCTATCTATAATCTTCTATATAACTTTCTTTTAGAGTTGAAATATAATATGTAACATGATGAGGCATCTATAAACCATAAATGCCTGCTCATTCCTTCTTTGTAGGCATCTGAGAGAGGCCACAAAGTATTAACGATATTTTACATTTACTCAATAATTAATAGGAAAGTGAAACTAAAATCGTTTTCTTTAACAGTTTGAATCTTCATCTCAATTTCTTACGAAGTTCTTGCTTTGTACTCATCTGATGGAAGGCTATTTTACCCAGGATAAGACCCTAAATTATTTTCTGCTTTAGAAATAAACAATACAAGATTTAAGCTAGTAAATAGGGTGTATTTAAAGAAAACTAGGCTGGGCGTAATGGCTCATGCCTGTAATCCTAGCACTTTGGGAGGCCAAAGCAGGTGGATCACTTGAGTTCAGGAGTTCCAGACTAGCCTGGGCCACATGGCAAAACTCCATCTCTACCACATATACAAAAATTTAGCTGGGCGTCATGGCAGGTGCCTGTAGTTCGAGCTATTTAGTAGGCTGAAGCAGGAGGATTTCTTGAGCCCAGGATGTCAAGGCTGCAGTGAGCCAAGGTCCTGCCACTACACTCTAGCCTGGGCAACAAAGTGAGACTTTATCTCAAAAAACAAAGACAAAAGACTAGCTAAGGTGGGCAGATCGCTTGAGCCAAGGAGTTCCAGACCAGACTGGAAAACATGGCAATATTCCGTCTGTACAAAAAAATTACAAAAGAATTAGCTGGACTATGGTCGCCTGTGCCACTGGTCCCAGCTACTCAGGAGTCTGAGGCAGGAGAATCACCTGAACCCAGGAAGTCAAGGCTGCAGTGAGCCATAACGGTGCCACTGCATTCCAGCCAGGGCAATGGAATGAGACCCTGTCTCAAAAAACATAAATAAATAAAATTAAATTAAGAAAACTAAAGAGTGACAGCAAGGCCCAGAGCATTATAAGACTCTTCCTCCACAACAGGATTATCAACAAAAGTAGTTACAGAAAAAATTACTTAAGAAATTAATAATTTCCAATGTGACCACTTAAGTTTCATCATAAAGTAAATATTTGAAAAACTAATAAGGTTCTCCAGAACTGAAAATGGAGGGATAGCATCTTTTTTATCCTTTTTAAAGAACATTTTCAGAGAGAATAGTGTGATAAATGCACTATATTTTCGACCCAGATTCAGCAACACTTTTTATTTTTACTTTATGTTTTGATGGTGTCTAGATTTAAGTTACATATATAATGACATTAGCTCTTAATACTTTAGTTTGCATATCCAAATAATTGAGAACATTGTCTTACATAACAATACCATTATCACAGCAAAAATAGCAATAACTCCATTAATATAACATTTTGACCAAATAAATGAAAAACCAGAAAACACAGATTACATTTCCATGTCATTATAGCCACTAATAAAGATTTTTAAAGAAACTGTGAGAAAAACAAGAGCTATAATCATGCATGCAACTACAATACAACCAAAAATCCACAAAAGATTATGCAAAAAGTACCATCAGCTTGCAAAGAATAACTAAAAATTAGTTATTCTAATTATTTTAGATATAACTAAATCTAAATTATTTTAAGTATATAAATTATTTCAAATTGTTTTATTCAATGTTAAATCCAAAGCTATTTCGAAAGTTCTCAATTTCCCCCATATTCTTACCAGTGTCATGAACTTGAAAATTGGGGATAATCGGCTTCAGAAATTTGAACTCATTTGCCCCGGAACCTCCTGTCAGACACACCTCGTACTGGTAGCTCTGGGATAGGGTCCCGGTGCCGCTCACGTCCACCAGATGTCCTGGAAAGGGGCCCTCGGGCACCGAGCAGCGACCCACCGAGGCAGCCCTGCTCCTCCTGAACAGCCGCACCGCCACGAACAGGAGCACCGACAAGAGGAACAGCGACGACACTGAGGCCAACGCCACTACCAGGTAGACGGTGAGCGAGTCGGCCTGGGCCTGGGCGGGGACCGTCTCAGGGAGAGGCAGGTAGGGCTGGGAGAAGCCGTCCACCAGTAGCATGTGCAGCGTGGCGGTGGCCGAGCGCGGAGGCTCGCCATTGTCCTTGACCAGCACCACCAGCCTATGCTTGGCCGCCTCACGTTCGCTCAGCAGCCTGGCGGTGCGCACCTCGCCATTGTGCGCCCACACGCCGAACAGCCCGGGCTCCGTGGCCTTGAGTAGCTGGTACGACAGCCAGGCGTTCTGGCCCGAGTCGCCGTCCACTGCCACCACCTTGGTCACCAGGTAGCCCGGCTCGGCCGTGCGGGGCACCAGCTCGGTGCAGGGAGCGGAGCCGTTCTGCAGCGGGTACAGCACGAAGGGCGAGTTGTCGTTGGCGTCCAGCACCAGCACACGCACCAGCGCCTCGCTGCTCAGCGCCGGGGACCCGCGGTCTGTGGCGCCCACGCGGAACTCGAACTCCTGCAAGGCCTCGTAGTCCAGCGATCGGAGGGCGAACAGGTGGCCGTTGTCTGTGTTGATGGAGACCAGGGAGGCAAGGGGCAGGTGCGGGTCCTGGGGCGGCAGCAGCGAGTAGGTGACCTGGGCGTTGGTGCCTGAGTCTCTGTCTGTGGCGCTGACGCTGCCGATGTGCAGGGCGGGGCTGTTGTTCTCGCGGACGAACAGGGTGTAGGAGGTTCTGGTGAAGGTGGGAGCGTTGTCATTGACGTCGGAGACCAGCACGGTTATGTTGTGCTCGGTTTTCAGCCTGGGGGTCCCCAAGTCTGTGACGGTGATCGTGATGTTGTACTCTGCTTGGCTCTCTCTGTCCAGTGCTTTTTCAGAAACTAGAGTGAAAAAGTTCTTGAAGGTCGGTTTCAGGAAAAAAGGGAGGTTATCTTGAATAGAGCAAATCATCCTCCCATTGTCTCCAGAGTCTTGGTCTACTACACTAAAAAGAGCTACTAGAGTCTCTGAGGCATTCTCTGGAATTCTCTTTGTAATCGACGATATGGTCACTTCTGGTGGATTGTCGTTTATATCCATAACTTTAACTAGAAGGGTGCATTTTCCTGAAAGACCCCCACCATCTGTTGCCTGAATATTTATAGTGTAGGACTGTATCACTTCAAAATCCAGGGGTGACCTCAAATTAACTTCCCCAGATATTGGATTAATTTCAAATGTTTTACGAATATCTTCTGATGCATGGAAAAATGTGTAAGATATTTTCCCATAGTTTCCTGCATCCAGATCCTTAGCTGAGATGGTGACAATCCAGGAGCCAATGGGTCTATCCTCGGGGACTTGCACCTCATAGAGACTCTGAGGAAACTCAGGGGCATTATCATTGATGTCCAACACCTTAATGAGAACCAAAGTTGTCCCAGACTTGGGCGGGGATCCACCATCCAGTGCTGTGAGTGTTAATCTGAGTTCAGCTTCCTGTTCATAATCTAAAGCTCTATCTAGGACCAGCTCTGGGTATATCTTTCTGTCACTACTGTCTGGAATTTTAATGTAGAAGTGAGAATTGGGGCTAATTGTGTAGTTTTGGAGACTGTTGCTTCCGACATCCAAATCTTGAGCACTCTCCATTAGGAATGTAGTTCCAATAGTGGTACCTTCTGATATTTTAATAAGTATTTCCTTGTCTAGGAATGTAGGGGAGTGATCATTTATGTCTTTGACATGCAGCTCAACCCGAAAAAACTGTAAAGGGTTTTCCAAAACCACCTGAAAATGCAGCACACAGGGCTCGGTGGAGCCACACAGCTCATCTCGGTCTAGTTTCTCATTTAGGAGCAAATCCCCAGTCAGCAAATCAAGGTGCAAATACTTTTTATTATCATCAGACACTACCCGGGCTTCACGTGAAGACAGCTCCTCCACCCCCAGCCCTAGGTCCCTCGCTAGATTAGCCACAAAGGAGCCAATTTCTGTTTCCTCTGCCACAGAATAGTGTGCAGATTCAGTATCTGCCCGAGACAATCCCAGCAAAACAAGGAATATTAGAACTTGCCTTTTTCGTAGATCGAGTGACCCTCTGATCTCCATGGTTCCTTTAGGCAACCTCTTGTGGAAAAATTGAAGCTCAGCCCTAATTTTGGAAGCTGAAGCTCTGGTTTTTAATAGGAACCCCCTGGACAGTGTATCCTCCAGCAGCTCTGTAGGCAAAGCTCCTTTAATGCCTGTCTTTTCAGTGGGTTGGATGCTTTCTGTTCTGAATAGCGAAGCTCACTGTGCCAGCCTATGTACAGTTTTCGTCTTATCCTGTAGCGCCACCATGTGTCTCTATGTTTTTCTTTTTTTTCTTTTTCTTTATTTTTTCATTAAAAAGTTTTCCTCTTTGAAAAAGTAAATCATAAATACATCCGGAACATTCAAAACAAATCCCAGACAACATTTTTTTTACCTTTAAATACTTCACTAAGTCTTTAAATACTTCACTAAGTATTTAAATACTTCACTAAGTATTTCTAATAGATAAGTATTTCTAATAGATAAGTATTTCTAATAGATAAGATAATTGCAATAATTCACAATCAACAACTTGAGCAATAATTCCTCGATGTAATTTATCCTGCATTTGGTTTTCCCCAGTTCTCTCCAAAACGTCCTTTGCTGATGGTTTGTTTGAATTTGAATCCAGAAAATGTCTATACACTGCATTGTCACTGTTTTGAATGCTTGACACTAAAGGATCTGTTAAAATATTCTGAACTGAAGAAATAATTTTTTATTTAAGTCATTTCTTGAGTAATTACAAATATATTCTCTCCTTCACTCTTGTAAATACTTGTTGTCAATCATAGTTAGTAATGTCATTACTTTTTTCACTTTCATATTTTGAAAATACAAAGAAGGACATGGCACAAATAAGCTAGAGATAATCCTTGCTCTTATGGAGCTCACAAGCTAGAAAAATTGGCAGACAAGTAAATGAAGTATGTCATAATGTATGCATTTATAAAAAGTAATATAGAAATATCTAGAAAGGGCCTCTTGTACCTATGGGCTGCATACTTTAGTGCTTAGGAATATGGGATCTGGAACCAAATTATCAATATTAGAATCCTGGTAATGTGACTCACTATAAGCTTGGGCAAGTTATAGATATCTTTGTTTCCTCACCTGTAAAATGGGGTAATAATAATATTTGCCTCCCATGATTATTATCATAGGCATCTAGTGAATTAATATTTACCAAGTGGTTTGTAAGTGCTGGTTAAGTATCTGTCAAAAATAAAATAATTAAGATCTAAATAGGACTTGGGACATCAGTGAAAGCTTTCCTGACGTAATGAATAATACATTGTGATCTGAAGGAACTAGCCAGGAGAAGGAGGAATATTTCAGATGGGCATTTTGAGGAACACAGAGAAGTGAAGTATGCCTTAGACTTTAAAAACTGTGGAAAGGGAGGGTCTAATAATGAAATTAGGGTTGAAAGCAGGGTGAGAATGTGAATCATTATACAGGTCATATCATGCGTTCTTGCATTTATCCTAAATGTAATTCAAGTACAAAGACGGGTTTCAAATGTCTGATTAACATGATCACATGTGCATTTAAAAAATCAGTTTGGCTGAAGTATGGAGAATTAATTTCAGGGGGAATGACTGGAGAATCAAGGAGATCAGATAAGAGATGATGATAGTCTGGAAGAGGATAATGCCAGTGCGGATAGAGAGAAGAGGGATGAGTAGAAAGGTATGAGGAGATGAAATATTTTCAACTGTTGGTTGATAGGTTGCATGGGGAGAAAAAGGGGAAAGACTCAGAGATGATATCACACCTCCGGACTGGGAAACTCGATGACTAGTGGTGTCATTTGCTAGGACAGGGAATGCTAAAAAAACATGATTGGGGTGCAAAAAGATGAAGTGTCAGTTTTGAACATGCTGATATTGAGGTAAGCGCCTGTAGGATGTGTGTTTGTGTGTTTGTGGTGTGTGTGTGTGTGTGTGTGTGTGTGTGTGTGTGTTTGCCTATAACCAAAGCATAGGAAATAAACCTGGGCTGACGATATGAACTTTGGGATTCATCAGTATATATGTGTATATATATATATGGTGATTGAAACCATGAATGCTCTAGGATAACCAAGCAGAAGTGTGTTAAATAAGTATAGAAGAGGCTTGGCACAGAAGTCTAAAAAACATCTTCATTTAGAGGAGACAGGGCAAGAAGCATATCTGAAAAGATAAAGAAGGCTCAGAGTTCAAAATCATGAAATCAAAAGCAAATAGCATTTTAAGGAGACGAGGAAGATTGAAAGCTGCAAATGCTTCAGAAAAGTCAAGAAAAATAAGCACGACAATTATCCATTGGACTTAAAAAGATGGTCATTGTGGAGGATTCTGATAGATGTCTGACAAAATCTGTTTTCCCTTGCTTCTATAGTAATAGAACTGTACCCAGGTATGTGGCCACGAAGGTAGATTGTGCATCCCAGCCTCCCCTGTATTTGAGTGTGGCCAAGTGAATTAAGTTCTCACAGATGGATTGTGAGCAGAATTTCTGTCTGCCTCTTCCAGTTATAGAACAAAAGTCATCTGAATATGCCTCTTTCTTCCAAGCGAGCAAGAACCCAGATGTAGCAGTGACCCAGATGTGGCAGTGACCCAGCTACACCCATGCAGATTGTATTGCCATAGGGAATGTTGAAGAAATTACTTGAAAGAAAATTTCATTTTGCAAGGACTGTGAGGATCAAAGCTGCCTTACCTACCTAATAATTTTTAAATTGGTACCGTCATGTGAAAAAGAGTGACATGTTTACAAGCCACTGTTTCATTGCATCACGTTGGTTCCACAGTATAATCTTACTTAACTTATATGGAAATCTTTGATAACCTTTGCAACAGCAGTTTCAGTAGAATGGTTGTGATGAAAATTAGATTGTACTTTGGTGCAAAGTGAGAGGGATGAGGAAGCAAAAATGAAGTAGACCACTCTTTCGACAATTTTTTTTGAGACAGGGTCTCTATCTGTCACCCAGGCTCACTGGCTCACTGCAGCCAGGCTCTCAAGAAATTTGTAAAGAATGAAAAGGTTGTAAAAGGAATAAGAAATACATTGGTATCTGGAGAAGAATTCACTCAGAGGATATTTTAAAGACTAGAGAAACTTGAATATATTTAAAATGCCAATGTGTAATGTTCAGTAGGGAAGGAGAAAATTAAGATACAGAAGGGATAATGCAGGTCCCCTAGAAAAGTTGTTAAAGATGGGATCCAGGCAATGTGTGAAGGGATTGGATTTAGACCAGTGGGAGGGAACTCAGCAGGTGAAAAATATAGGTACAGATGCTGTTAAAGCTGTGGAGTAGGGGACAGGAAAATGAATTTCTAGCTGATGGATTCTATTTTCTCAGTAAGGTATTAGGCAAGTTCATCTGATAAAACAGGGTATGCAAGTGGTAGGGTAAGAAGTTTAAAGTAAGATAAGTAGGTTTAAAATAGTTGTTGTGGAGAATAGAAAATAAAGCTCGTTAGAAAAATTATAAAAGGAGCTTTTGGTCTCAGAAGCCCAATTAGGTTTGAATACTATACATTTATAGTGGCAGCGGTATTGCTAATTTTGTAAGTTTGGTCTTATAGAGTGCAGCACCCCATGTGTAAGAGAGGAGGAGGACTATATTCATCTGGGCTGGAGTTTCATCAGGTGGTTTGAGTGAAGGAAAATTGAACAAGGGAATTGAGAATATGGGCATGAGAGTAACTGTGAACGGTAAGTCGGGAAATCGACTGGTTAGGAAGGAAATTAAAACAGGAGCATTTGATAGGTAGTATCAGCATCATGGAATGGAGCTCCTGATAAGGTTAAAGACAAGACATGATAGGAACAGCAGAATGAGAAGGTTATAGGCATAGACAATTGTGCTCTCACAGGGAGATAGCTGAAATTATTATATCATATGACAGTTTCTTGGTGGGGGAAAAGTACAATATGTAGCCAAGGCGTTAATGACTGAATAACAGGAGTAGAGGTAAAGACTTAGGGACTGAGAGGTCAAGTTGTTAGATTAATCAGTGGGCCCAGGAGTGTTGGCAGAACTTGAAATAGAAAGATAAAGAGAACAATGTGTTTGTAAGATAAAATGTCCTATGGCCCTTTTCTCCCATACTTTTGCCTATTTCCAAAAAAAAACAAAAAACAAACAAACAAAAAAAAAACAAAAAAAACAAAAAAACAAAAAAAAACCCTGTTATTTGTTTTGTGTGTGTGTGTGTGTGTAAGTGTTTTCAAGAGACTCCATTCTGTAAGGCTGGACCATCTCTTGTGTCTCTATTTTCTGTGTCCTTTAACCCCCTCTAGGTATAAAATTATGTTCTAAGTTACTTACAACCTATAGTTCTTTCATATAAAATTGGCTGATACAGCTTGATTCCTATGCACTGTTTTAAGTATAACTATAAATGAGGTCTTTGAACTATAAGAGCAAAATTCATTTTTAGCAATACATTCTAGGAGAATTCGTTGGTTATATGTATCTTGGCATTTAAGTTCCTGAATGCCTGGTCACTCTTCATTAGAGCCAGGAGACTCATAGTTCTTTTTATAAAGAGAGGAGTCCTGCTGCTCATCTATCTAGAAAAAATGGAAGTAATAGGACAAGTACTTGGCCCTTTTCTCCACTGTTGCACCTGCTAGATTTTCTGTCTGAGCTGTTCGAACTATTCTTTCCCCCTCCACCAGAAGATGTGAGAAGATCACAGGGAAACTGCTAGAATAAATCCCACCTTTGGAGGCCAGGAGTTCAAGACCAGCCTGGGCAACATAATGAGAATCCATCTCTACAAAAATCTTTTAAAAAGTCTGGGGGTGGTGGCATGTGCCTGTGGTCCCAGCTACTTGGGAGGCTGCAGCAGGAGGATTGCTTGAGCCCAGGAGCTCAAGGATTCAGTGAGCCATGATTGTACCCCTGCACTCCAGCCTAGGTGACTGAGACCCTGTCTCTAAAAAATAAACAAAGAAAGAAAACAGAAAAAAAGAAAAGAATAATTACTCAGTCGACACAGTTCAACAGAACTGGTAGTGAAATCTTAGCAAGAAGTATAAACACTAGGTTGTCTTAGATATGCCATAAAAAGAGATTACTCTCCTTGGCATTATCAACTGACTAATATCCAGTCCCTCTACAATGTTAAGATAAAATTTTAAAATATTTTCAAGAAGCAGTTGAGGCCAGGTGCTCACACCTGCAATCACAGCACTTTGGGAGGCTGAGGCAGGCAGATTGCTTGAGCTTAGGAGTTGGAGACCAGTCTGGGCAATATGATGAAACCTTGTCTCCACTAAAAATGCAAAAATTAGTGGGTGTGGTGGCCTGCGCCTATAGTCCTGGGTACTAGGGAGGCTGAGGTGGGAGGATTGCTTGAGCCCGGGAGGTGGAGGTTGTAGTGAGTGGAGATCGCACCGCTGCACTCCAGTGTGCGTGACAGAACAGGACCCTGTCTCAAAAAATAAAATAAGAGAAGCAATTGAGTCTAGTCTGTGGCACTGAAAGTAGTCATTTTACTCATCCCCATGAATTTCCTTTTCCCATGCTTGCTCTGTCTCTTTCATACACACACTTTTTTTGCCTCTATACTTTTACTCATTTTGTTATCCTACATTTTTCTCCTACAACATAGACTTTAGATTTGTTGATAAAAGTCATGGAAAATCTCCTCCTCCAACCTTGAAGTCTTTTTCTTGCACAGTGTGTCAGATCCTTAAAGGGTAGAGTGGTTTAACATGAGACAACACTACTCCTCTACAATGGTTTGAATTTTTTTTTTTTTAAATTAGAACCCTAAAGGACTCTTTTGATACTATCAATGTTCAACATCTGGTATACTTCTATATGTCTGAGAAAAGTGGTTTTCAAACTTTGGGTTACTACCCATTAGTATACCATTAAATAAACTTAGTGGATCATGACCACATCTAAAAATTGAATAGAATGAAATATATAGGTAATTTCAAATTATATCATAAAAAGACTAAGCATTGTTCACAAGCATTTCTTTCCATTTTGTGTGTTTCAAAATATGTAAAATATAATCTTAACTATTGGTTGCAGTAGAAAAGGGTCTGAAAAGTAGTTTCTGGTGTATATACATTAAATTCTATGATATTACAGGCAAAAAAATTTACACATTAGCACACAACTCCAATTTATGCTATACGAATTATTATTTGGACACATGCATCTGCATTTGACTAGATTGCATTAAAGCTTTGGTACATTAATTTAAAAATTATAACTTCATATTCCCAGATTCTGTGAGTGGCCACAATATTAACGTGCCTGCACAATCCTCTCCAGGATGAATGAGGAAAGGATACTGAGAAACTGGTCTTCTGACCCTTTTGAATCAAGTGATAACACTTACAGTTGTATCATAGAATATAGGTTTCCTGGTTTATTTTTGAAAGCAAAAAGCATAGTTAAAGGTTAACTAAAAATGCACTGGATTTAAAACAAAGAAAAATTATATATCTGAATACCAATCATTATTTTAAGGCTGAAAAAAAGAGAAATGAAGAAATGCTGGAAAATGTGAATCCCTTCCAAATTGCTCTATTTAATTTTACCATAAGCATAACAGTGGGTGAAGTTCAACTAAAGATAGGGGCATGAAAAAAAATGTGGTTTGGTATTGCTCTTTAGGGAGGCAAATTAATTACAATTTAAGACCATCTAGGTTAAAGAATGAATTGCCATCTTTTAAGAACCGGGAATAAAAGTGAATGTTCACTTAATAGCAAAGGGAGAAAGAACATGAGAAAAATCAAGAGTAAATCAGTACAGTTTTAAATACACACAAATTGGGGGAAATAAACATTGGCATAGAAATGCCATAAAGTAAAATACCTACGGAATATAAAAGTCGACTATGGTCACTGAATATGGAACCCAAAGTCATTGGAGAAGGTAGCATTTCCCTGTATTTCTTTCCCAGGGCACTGGGGAGGGAAGTCGGGGATAATAGGCTTCAGGAACTTGAACTCATTTGTCCCTGAGCCTCCTGCCAGACACACCTCATACTGGTAACTCTGGGATAAGGTCCCGGTGCCGCTCACGTCCACCAGATGCCCTGGAAAGGGGCCCTTGGGCACCGAGCAGCGACCCACCGAGGCCGCCCTGCTCCTCCTGCACAGCCGCACCGCCACGAACAGGAGCACCGACAAGAGGAAGAGCGACGACACCGAGGCCAACGCCACGACCAGGTAGATGGTGAGCGAGTCGGCCTGGGCCTGGGCCGGGGCCGCCTCCGGGAGCGGCAGGTAGGGCTGGGAGAAGCCGTCCACCAGGAGCACGTGCAGCGTGGCAGTGGCCGAGCGCGGA
>NW_012107742.1:1004266-1015032 GCF_000951045.1 Mandrillus leucophaeus | reverse complement strand
GCCTCTCGGTCCAGCGCTTTGTCCAGCACCAGCTCTGGATATTTCCTGCCATCACTGCGTTTGCGGGTGAGGACCCGAAAATAGGAGTTGGGGCTGATGATATAGTTCTCAATATTGTTTTGGCCTACATCTAAGTCTTCAGCATTCTTCAGAGGAAACGTAGTCCCAGGAGGACTGCTCTCTGACACTTTCACCAACATTTCTTTGTCCAGAAATACTGGAGAGTGGTCGTTTATGTCTATTACCTGTAGTTCAGCTTGAAAAAACTCGAAGGGACTCTCTAGCAACACTTGGAAATGTAGCGCACAGGGCTCTGTGTGACCACACAGATCCTCACGGTCCAATTTCTCATTGAGCAATAAATCCCCGGTCTCCTGATTGAGCTGCAAATGTAGTTTGTTCCCTCTGGAAACAACCCTAACCCCCCGCCTGGAGAATTCCCTCTGCTCCAGACCCAAGTCCTTTGCTAAATTGGTGACAAAGGAGCTGCCCTCTGTTTCCTCCACCACAGAATAGCGTCTAGGTTCCGCCGCGCCCGCCAGAGAGAAGCCCAAAAGGAGAAAGTGAAAAAGGACTTGCCTTTGTCTGCAAATGAGCTTCCCGCTGGCCTCCATTGTTCTTGGTGGGTTCAGCTTCCTGGGAGGACGGTTCTGTGGGACTGTAAAGTCCCCAGTATCAGAGGCTGTGGTTATTCCACAGATACCTCAGAAATATTGCAGAGAATAGTCCTCTCCAGAGGACCTAGCCGTCCTCTCTTTGGCATCCAAGCTTCCCGTGGGCTTCCAGGTTCTGCTGCTTTTTGCTGGTTAATGGAGCTGCAGCTGCGGTTCTGGTTTGTACCTTCTTATCCTGCAGCGCCACCACGCGTCCTTACAGAATGTTACATTTTGTGAGATGATAATAGATGTAATATTCCCAACTCTGCCTGTATGTACCCTGGGACTACGTAAGGTTACACCACCACCGTTAATATCGCCGGACCCTACTGAGCAGAGAACTGCCCGAAGGAGAAATTACATTAGTCTTTCAACAATGCTAACTGAGTTTTGGGCAAAAAGGAAATATTTAGGTAACAGTCTAGCTTGGCAAAAAGAATATATGCAGAAAATTTCAAATATAATTGTAGTTAACGTAGTTAACTTTTAGATGTTTACACTTTTATTTCCATAAGCCATAGGAATAATTAGTAGCTGTGAACCTCGAACAAATTATTTAACCTCTCTGCTTTAGTTTGCTCGTCTGTGAAATGAGGATAATAATAGCACCTACCACATAGGGCTGTTGTGAATTCCCCATCTTACACATGAGGAATCTGATGCAAAGAGAGATTAACCTTAAAAATAAACTATATACCAAGTATAAAGCAATTTGATGCCATCAAGTAGCTGAATCTTGGTGGCATAAATCCATCATAAGTCTAGCATAAATCCATTACTATAACTAGAAAAACACCTCAAAATTCAAATGGTAGAAGAATACAGGAGCATGACTATCTCAGGTAGAGAAGTTATGTCCAATAATGAAGGGAAATGAACAAGGAAAAGCTGGAGAGTTTGTCTAAACAGAGACAATATGTGTAACAGCAGTGGTGATTTTGTTTCTGGAAGGATGTCCTTTTTTGTTACCTGCACTTCCAACAGCATCAATTAAAAGAAATTATTTTGAAATTTTTCAAATCTCATAGAAGAGAGGAGTGTAATGAACCTCCAAGGACTCAGTACTAGCTTCAACAATTATCAATGTTTTCCCATAATTCTTGACTCTATCCCTTCAACATTTTCACATCCCAGACAAACTGAATTTTCACCCACAAATACGTCATTATATATTTCTTTAAATGCATCATGACTTTAAATGACTCTAAAAATACCCTTAAGTACAATGCCATTATCATACCTAAAAATTAAGTTAATATTATTTAATACCCATCTATATTCAAACTTTTCCAAGTTTTTCAAAGTCATTGCTGTTGTTTCAATCAAGATCCAAACAAGATCCACACATTGTATTTGATTGCTAGACCTCTTGAGATTTTTCTTTGTGTAAACTTCACTCCTCTTATTTCTAATGCCATTTATTTGTCAGAGAAATTGGATAATTTTACCCTGAGATCATGAAAGCAATTTAAGATTTTACTACTGTGAGTTTTTTGTCCTTAGGTTCTATCCCACCAGTGATATGCAGTAATACTAGCTTTCTTAGAGTTACCAGCACTAGTTTATAATATATTCAGAACACAACTATGCCAAAATTACCTATTCTAAAAATAAGAATCAGTTACATATTTTTAAACAAATAATGCTTCTCCTTAACTCCCTAGAATTTCTAAAAACTTAATGATCATCTACATTTCTCTTTGATATTACACATTTAAAACTATTCTTTTTCTTAAGTTTTCCTGATTCAGCAGTGCCGTACAGGTAATAGAAAACTGTTAAAAACAAATTCTCAAATCAGGAAAATGTATTACAAATGTAAGTATGGGTGACTCTGAAAATATACAACAATGTGAAGAAAATAATTAACTAATAATGCAATCAAAATTATGTACTATTCCTAATCAGGACCATTAATCTTTTCTGTGAAATGGAAGTTATATGTTCAGGACACAACGAGAAGGCACAGGTTGCTCTTTCAATTTTGTTTTTTACTTGAGATTTAGACAGATCACAGCATTAGTAATAATAGCTGAAAATTTACCCAGAAAAGCAAGATTATTGGTTTATGAGAAAATGAAATCATAGATAAAGATGATTTCTAAATAAAGATTGAACAGTAGTATGAATGTGATAAAAACATTTCTTCTCTTTAGTTAGGCAGAAACTTGCCAGGTGATATCTAATGACAGAAAACAGTATGGAATTGGAGCAAAGCCACTGACTCAGAGTCAGACAGATCGAGGATGGATGCTCAGTTTTGTCACTTATTAGTTAGTGGACCTTGGTGATCTTACTGAGTCTCTGAGACCATCTATTTGGTCATTCCTAAAATACCATGCCACATATGTTTCTTCTGAGATTAAAAGTGTGAAAATAGTGTATGATCCATAAAACGAGTGTTTTAAAAAAATAAGGTCTAAAAAGGTACATTACAATCTATGCTTCTGAAACAATCTATGCTTCCAACAGCATTCTAATCAACTCAGAAAATGAAAGTCATGGTAAATATTGAAAACAATGGAAAGCAATTTAAAATATCTCAAACAAGACTTACCATTTAATAGACTTTATATTTAGCATAATTGTTTGACATAAAACATTACACATATACATTTCATGCTTTGTGAAGGGTTCTTGATACTAAATCTGGATCCTTTCCTATATAAAGAAATTTCTTGACTTAAAGAGTACATATTTGAAGTGACCAAAAATACTACTTTACGGGCACCTCACAATAAATTCCTAATTATAAATGTATTCATAAACACAGGATTTATTTTTCATTCTTTATCAGAAAACCAAATTATTCTGAAATGGGGGGTTTTCTTCAACTTCCCTACGTGTGCTGTGGAGTAGGAAGTTGGGGATAATTGGTTTCAGAAATTTGAACTCATTTGTCCCGGAGCCTCCAGTCACACACACCTCATACTGGTAGCTCTGGGACAGGATCCCGGTGCCGCTCACGTCCACCAGATGTCCTCGAAAGGGGCCCTCGGGCACCGAGCAGCGACCCACCGAGGCCGCCCTGCTCCTCCTGCACAGCCGCACCGCCACGAACAGGAGCACCGACAAGAGGAAAAGCGACGACACCGAGGCCAACGCCACTACCAGGTAGATGGTGAGCGAGTCGGCCTGGGCCTGGGCCGGGGCCGCCTCTGGGAGAGGCAGGTAGGGCTGGGAGAAGCCGTCCACCAGGAGCAAGTGCAGCGTGGTGGTGGCCGAGCGCGGAGGCTCGCCATTGTCCTTGACTAGCACCACCAGCCTGTGCTTGGTCGCGTCGCGCTCGCTCAGCAGCCTGGCGGTGCGCACCTCGCCATTGTGAGCCCACACGCCGAACAGCCCGGGCTCCGTGGCCTTGAGCAGCTGGTACGACAGCCAGGCGTTCTGGCCCGAGTCGCCGTCCACTGCCACCACCTTGGTCACCAGGTAGCCGGGCTCGGCCGCCCGGGGCACCAGCTCGGTACATGGCGCAGAGCCGTTCTGCAGCGGGTACAGCACGAAGGGCGAGTTGTCGTTGGCGTCCAGCACCAGCACGCGCACCAGCGCCTCGCTGCTCAGCGCCGGGGAGCCGCGGTCTGTGGCGCCCACGCGGAACTCGAACGCCTGCAGGGCCTCGTAGTCCAGCGACCTGAGGGCAAACAGGTGGCCATTGTCTGTGTTGATGGAGACCAGGGAGGCGTGGGGCAGGTGCGGGTCCTGGGGCAGCAGCAGCGAGTAGATGACCTGGGCATTGGTGCCCAAGTCTCTATCTGTGGCGCTGACGCTGCCGATGTGCAGGGCGGGGCTGTTGTTCTCGCGGACGAACAGGGTGTAGGAGGTTTGGGTGAAGGCGGGGGCGTTGTCATTGACGTCGGAGACCAGCACGGTTATGTTGTACTCGGTTTTCAGCCTGGGTGTCCCCAAGTCGGTGACGGTGATGGTAATGTTGTACTCGGCTGTGCTCTCTCTGTCCAGTGGTCTCTCTGTTTCCAAAGTGTAGTAATTATTTACGGAAGATTTTAGCACGAATGGGAGGTCTTCCGGGACAGAACAAACTACCTTTCCATTGTCCCCAGAGTCTCTGTCTCGTATCCTGAAAACCATAACCACGGTCTTTGGTGTGCTTTCTGGGATTGGACTGGTAATTGATGACACAGTGATTTCAGGAGCATTGTCATTTACATCCATCACCTGAATTCTGACTGTAGATTTTCCAAAAAGTCCTCCCCTATCTGTGGCTTGAATGATTATTGAGTATGATTCAATCGTTTCAAAATCCAAAGGTGCTGTTAAAGTAATGTCTCCAGACTTTTGATTAATTTCAAACGTCTTGCGAATATCTTCTGAGGCATGGGAAAAGGTATAGGATAGTTCACTGTTTGTTCCAGAGTCTAAATCCCAAGCCAAGACTGTCACAACCAGCGAGCCAAGGGTGCTATTCTCCGGAATCTTCACCTCATAAAAAGCCTGCTCAAACTCAGGGAAGTTGTCATTAATATCTACAACCACCACCCTGACTAAGGCAGTTCCGGACCTGGGAGGGGACCCGCCATCCAGAGCAGTGAGGATGAAACTGAGCTCCGGGCACTCTTCATAATCCAGTGCCTTGTCCAGAACTAACTCAGGGTATTTCCTATTATCTGGATTGACTCTTATTTTAATGTGGAAATAAGAGTTCGGATTTATTGTGTAGCTTTTTACAGCATTGACTCCTACATCTAAATCCTTCGCACTTTCAAGCAAGAACACAGTACCAAGAGGACTGTTCTCTGGGATTTCTAAGAGCATTTCTTTCTCCAAGAAGATGGGAGAGTGATCATTTATATCCCTGACCTGGAGTTCAATTTGTAAAAACTCCGTGGGGTTTTTCATTAACACTTGGAAATACAGCACACAAGGCTCATTGGAGCCACAGAGCTCCTCCCTGTCTAGCATTTCGCTCAGGAGCAAATCCCCAGTGTTTGTGTCCAGCTGCAAACACTCTTTGTTATCATTAGAAACCACCTGAGCCCCCCGTGAAGACAGCTCACTCACCTCCAGTCCCAGGGTCTTTGCCAAATTTCCTACAAAGCTCCCACTCTGCAATTCCTCCATCACCAAAAAACTCCCAGTTTCAGAGACCGCCTGAGACATTCCCAGCAAAACAAAGAAAAGCAGGACTTGCCTTATCTGCAGAATGCCTGCCCCTCCGTTTTCCATAGCTTCTTTTCCAAAACTCCAAAATCTTGCAGAATTGCCTCAGCACCACTTCGCAGTTGTGGGAAACGTGCCTCTGATCTGTCTACCAAATCATCGGAAGCCTAAAGATTTTAACCTTGTTGAATGGCTTCTAGGTTGTCCCTTAAAGGATTGTTCTTTCTGTCTTCCCAGTTCTCTCCGTGTACTGGATAACAGCGTCTACAACATCCTCCAGGGTAATTTTTTTTCTTGGTATTATCCTGCAGCGCCACCACGCGACTCCACAGATTTTCACAGTTTGATGAACACTACCTAAATTTTATTTACGTAAATGTCCTCCAGAAGCAAATATTGCATTTAAATAATTCCTTCTGTTTAAGTAATTAAAAATATATTATATCTTCCTTAATAATCATTTTATATTCTTTATAGTTTGTGATGATGTTTGTATTTGTTTTAAAGCATTTATTCAGTGTCTTTCCCCACTCTCCTCACAACCAAATGTGCTCGATTGTGGTGAATACAGATACAAGATGTGATCCCTGGTCCCCAGGAATTCGTAGTATTTCTGAGACAATTGTAAGCCTGAAACAAGCAGGGTATAACTAATTGTTGAGCTGAATGAAACTCTATTACTACTTGGCTTTCCTTACATGGTAAGGGAAAGGGAAGGTGATCTCAAAAGTCCTTTCTGAAGTTATGAAACTGCATTAACCATGTGATGAGGCAAATTTAGGTCATTATGACAGCATAAAAAGGCATTTCCATAGATTTCCTTAATAGCAATGAATTGTGAACAGGTAGAAAATGAAGCAAGAGATTGGGGTGGAACATATTATTTAAACCTATCATTTAGTTTCAGTTTTTCATAATTTACAAAAAATTGATAAGTACACAAGCACGAGCAAGTTAGTTTCATTTAAAGTAGACTCTAATTCCTAAAGCTGGCTTGCCCCAGGTTCCCAAAATTTATTGCAGTCACAACTGTAGCTATCTGTTTTCTCTTTCAGCCCAGGAAGAGAAAGTAAGAGTCTATCCCTAAACATAGGACAAAAACCTAACTTTCACTCTGATTAGACCAAGTAAGATCATGTGCCTGTGACTGAAGCAATCATTGTTTCAAGAGGTATAGAATCATACTTGGAGATTTTAGCCCTAGAATCTAAAGACCCATCTCTGGCCATTACTTTGTTTTAATCCTGTCTGGGACCACCTCTTAAGCTTGGGATGGTTTCAGTCCTAGCCAAAGTAAATCATTGGTACATAATGAGGGAGATTGTTTGGAATAGATGCTAAGGGCTCATCAGTGATGTTCACTATAGAAAGTCTTAACGTGCGCTAAGAATGGATGGAAGAAGAATCCAATAAGTCTGGATTTTAAAATGTTAAATTCAATTAATATTCTTAAAAATGTAAGCTGGATACATGATTTAAATAGTAATTGGTACAGAAAGGTAGAAGTTGAAAAGTGATGGATTGACCATACACAATTAACCTCTCTTTTTTAAAAAAAATACACACTGAAATGACAGAAAAGTAATTAAAATGGGAACTAATGAAGATCAAGAATACACAAGTGAACACACATATTTTTCTAATACAGAAAGCAAAGCAGGTGGAAGAGCAATTGACTTAGCAGTTCCAAAAATTGCCCCTAAAGTAAAATTCCTTCATTGAAGATACTCACAAGAAACACAATCTCATTTAAGCCAAGATTTGGAGGAATCAGATATTTAAGAAGACTGAAGTCAGTTAAGGATGGAAAAAAGTTATCAGTTGGAAGTGTGTGTAGAGGATAATTGAATTCTCTATTCTTCTCATCACCCTACATAGACAGAAATGTAACTCACAACCAGAAAATAGAAAGTTTATTCTCTGGACAAATTTAATGGAACTTTCTCTAGTCTTGGGGATCTAGGCACAGCCTGAGCACAATTGTGAGGTGTCAAATTGAAAATAGGGAGAGCAAGCAAACCTTTGCATTTTGCATGGTTAGACTTCTAGTCCTTTTTCATGCAATACTCTTAGACTGTAGGACACAAGGTATATGCCTGACCCCTAGTTCATCCCCACACAGTGAATATTGTAGAATTCTAACCTGGAGAATATGAAAGCCCCAAGTAAAGACACATATTAATATTTGGTGTCTCATAAGGTAATTGCCTTATCCTAGCATGGTTATATTAGAATGAAGCCCTGTCATCAACAGGTACTGTTTGCTCACAGAGTTGATTGTCAACATTTTGATATTATCATCCTTCTAAAATATGAGAAGATAGCCAAGGCATTTGAGGAGATGCCTGTAACATGACATAGAAAGACCAAAACTACCACCATCACTACCACCAAGAAAAAAGAACGAACATTAATTTAGAAAACAGAAGACAGCCTTTCAAAATGTCTGATTAATATTCCCAGAGAAAGAAAATCTAATAAAAGCTAATACTTATTTAGTATTTACTCTATGCTACCCATTGTTCTAAATGTCTCATAATGCATTTATCCATTTAATCTAAATAGTAACTGTGTGAAGTATGTATTCCTATTGTAAGATGAAGACTAGATTATGACTTAAGTGCTCCTCACTAGCTATATTACCTTGGACAAGTTCTCAACTCCCCTTAGACTCACTTTCACTTTTAAAATGGATAATAATAACAATACTACATAATGCATTTTTAAAGAAAAGATTAATTATAAATGAGAGAAAATATTACATTTATAAATCTATGACAGGATACCATGAAAAACATTCAGAGAACCAAAAGCAACTCTTAAAAGTATTTGTCAGTCATAAAGAAAACCTTAAATATGAAAGATGGAGTGATTAAATAAATTGTCCAAAAAATGGAATGAGAGGTAAAGAAAAAATAAGAAAGGAAAAAAGGCTTAGAGTTTCATAGAGTAAATCTAGGAAGTCTAATATTTAACTGAGATTTTTGTTGAAGTGAGAATCCAGAAAGCTCAGGGGAGAAATTATGAGTAAAACATACCAGGAAAATTCCTCTTAAAAATTGTTTTTGTATAGAGATAGATTCTCTCTATGTTGCTCAGGGTGGTCTCAAACTGGGGGCCTGAAATAGTCCTCCTGCCTTAGCCTCTCAAAGTACTGGGATTGCAGGTGTGAGTCACCATGCCCAACCAAAATTTCTCAGAAATAAAATTGATAGTCTGAACGTCAGCCAAGGGGTCTAGCATATGCCTGTAGTCACAGCTACTTGGAAGGCTGAGGCAGGAGTAGCTCTTGAGTTAGAGGCTGCAGGGTGCTATGATTGTGCCTATGAATAGCCACTGCACTCCAGCCTGGGTAACACAGTTACCAGGCTGTGTTAAAAAAGAAAAAAAGATAAAAGATAAAAGAAAAAGAAGAAAAAGAAAAAAGATAAACATGAACAAGGCATAGCCATATGACCAGATTAATCAATAAAGAGCCAGTACTAAGGTATTTTCAGAAGACCAGGGGAATTTTTTAAATGCTCCCAGAAAGAAAGAAAAAAAGGGTGAGGGGAATCACATAAAAAGACATAGGAATCAGAATGGAATCAGTCTTCTGAACAGCAATTCTATATGCAGTCAATAAAAGGAGCAGTGTTTTTGAAATCTGAGGGAAAATTATTTTCAACCTAGAATGTTATGCCCAAACTATCAATCAAATTAAAAAAGAAAATAACAAAATAAGCTCTCAAAAAGTTTTACTTCCTCTGTATCCATTTTTATGAAGGTACTGAGAGATGTGCATCAACAAAATAAGAGAGTAAACTAAGAAAGAAGAATATACTGGATCTTATAAAAGAAGACCAATAAAGAAAAATACTTTTTAAAGTCCTAGGGTGACAGCCTATAGAGCCTATAGTAATTGGTACAGAAAGGTAAAAGTTGAAAAGTGATGGATTGACCATACACAATTAACCTCTCTTTTTTTAAAAAAATACACACTGAAATGACAGAAAAGTAATTAAAATGGGAACTAATGAAGATTAAGAATACACAAGTGAACACACATATTTTTCTAATACAGAAAGCAAAGCAGGTGGAAGAGCAATTGACTTAGCGGTTCCAAAAAATGCCCCTAAAGTAAAATTCCTTCATTGAAGATACTCACAAGAAACACAAGAAATGAATGAAGTAGAGATCTGGGTGAAAGATCACCAAGAAATAAAAATAATTGATGGGTATCTGATACATTTGAATATTTTGAGAAGAAAGAGATTCAAATTAGAGAATGTAAAGAAACTAATATTAGTAAATGGAAAATTAGGTAAGTACAAAACAATTTTCAGTTCTAGGAAAAATGTTTCTCGAGAAAGGAAATTTAATCACACTACACTAATGTATATTTTGAAGAAACCTTAGCAATATGAACACTATTAGTTTAACTTAAAAAAAAACTGTAGGCTGGGCACGGTGGCTCACACCTGTAATCTCAACACTTTGGGAGGCTGAGGTGGGTGGATCACCTGGGGTCAGGAGTTCAAGACGAGCCTGACCAACATGGTGAAACCCCATCTCTACTAAAACTACAAAACTTAGCCAGGTGTGGTGGTGGGTGCCTGTAATCCCAGCTACTCAGGAGGCTGAGGCAGGAGAACCACTTGAACCCGGGAGGCAGAGGTTACAGTGAGGTGAGATCACACCACTGTACTCCAATCTGGGCTACAGAGTAAGACTCTGCCAACAACAACAACAACAACAACAACAACAACTGTAACAATTTTATTGGGAGAATAGGAGAAAGGGAATGTGCAGTGCTTATATTGGTTTACATTAGTTGGAAAGAAAGTTAAATCATTTTTAAAAATCCATAGCAAGAAGTGATTAAAATGTAAAAAGGAGTTGCAAGATTTAACAGCGAAAACATATCATTTAGAAGTATTGAGGTAATTCTAGAAGAAGCCACTCAATAGAAGGAGTCTGGAAATTAAAGAAAATACTGTTTTTTTTCTTTTCTTT
>NW_012107742.1:980983-1003506 GCF_000951045.1 Mandrillus leucophaeus | reverse complement strand
TAGTTTTAAATTAAATAATATTGATATGGTTCTATAAAACTAAAAAAGTACATGAAAATGTAAATAGTATTCTTACTAAAAATTAAATTCAAAGCTATTTCGAAAGGTGGGGTTTTCTTCACTATTCTTCCCAGGACCTTTTGCCTGGATATTAGGGATAACCGGTTTTAGGAACTTGAATTCATTTGTCCCGGAGCCTCCTGTCAGACACACCTCATACTGGTAGCTCTGGGACAGGATCCCGGTGCCGCTCACGTCCACCAGATGCCCTGGAAAGGGGCCCTCAGGCACCGAGCAGCGACCCACAGAGGCCGCCCTGCTCCTCCTGCACAGTCGCACCGCCACGAACAGGAGCACCGACAAGAGGAACAGCGACGACACTGAGGCCAACGCCACCACCAGGTAGACGGTGAGCGAGTCGGCCTGGGCCTGGGCCGGGGCCGCCTCTGGGAGAGGCAGGTAGGGCTGGGAGAAGCCGTCCACCAGTAGCACTTGCAACGTGGTGGTGGCTGAGCGCGGAGGCTCGCCATTGTCCTTGACCAGCACCACCAGCCTGTGCTTGGCCGCGTCGCGCTCGCTCAGCAGCCTGGCGGTGTGAACCTCGCCATTGTGCGCCCACACACCGAACAGCCCGGGCTCCGTGGCCTTGAGCAGCTGGTACGACAGCCAGGCATTCTGGCCCGAGTCGCCGTCCACTGCCACCACCTTGGTCACCAGGTAGCCCGGCTCGGCAGCACGGGGCACCAGCTCGGTGCAGGGCGCGGAGCCATTCTGCAGCGGGTACAGCACGAAGGGCGAGTTGTCGTTGGCGTCCAGCACCAGCACGCGCACCAGCGCCTCGCTGCTCAGCGCCGGGGAGCCGCGGTCTGTGGCGCCCACGCGGAACTCGAACGCCTGCAGGGCCTCGTAGTCCAGCGACCTGAGGGCAAACAGGTGGCCATTGTCTGTGTTGATGGAGACCAGGGAGGCGTGGGGCAGGTGCGGGTCCTGGGGCAGCAGCAGCGAGTAGATGACCTGGGCATTGGTGCCCGAGTCTCTATCTGTGGCGCTGACGCTGCCGATGTGCAGGGCGGGGCTGTTGTTCTCGCGGACGAACAGGGTGTAGGAGGTTTGGGTGAAGGTGGGGGCGTTGTCATTGATGTCGGAGACCAACACAGTTATGTTGTACTCCGTTTTCAGCCTGGGTATCCCCAAGTCAGTGACGGTGATGGTGATATTGTACTCGGCTGTGCTCTCTCTGTCCAGTGGTCTCTCTGTTTCCAACGTGTAATAATTTTCAACTGAAGATTTTAGCACGAATGGGAGGTCTTCCGGGATGGAACAAACAATTCTTCCGTTGTCCCCAGAGTCTATATCTTGGATACTAAAAACCATAACCACGGTCTCTGGTGCATTTTCTGGGATTGGACTGGTAATTGATGACACAGTGATTTCAGGAGCATTGTCATTTACATCCATCACCTGAATTCTGACTGTAGATTTTCCAAAAAGTCCTCCCCCATCTGTGGCTTGAATGATTATTGAGTATGATTCAATCGTTTCAAAATCCAAAGGTGCTGTTAAAGTAATGTCTCCAGACTTTTGATTAATTTCAAATGTCTTGCGAATATCTTCTGAAGCATGGGATAAAGTGTAGCATATTTCACCATTTGTTCCAGAGTCTAAATCCCAAGCTGAGACAGTCAAAACCAGCGAGCCAAGGATGCTATTCTCTGGAATCTTCACTTCATAAAAAGCCTGCTCAAATTCAGGGGAGTTGTCATTAATGTCCACAACCAGCACTTTGACCAAGGCAGTTCCGGACCTGGGAGGGGACCCGCCATCCAGAGCAGTGAGGATGAAACTGAGCTCCGGGCGCTCTTCATAATCCAGTGCCCTGTCCAGAACTAACTCGGGGTATTTCCTATTGTCTGGATTGACTCTCATTTTAATGTGAAAATGAGAGTTGGGGCTTATTGTGTAGCTTTTTACAGCATTGATTCCTACATCTAAATCCTTCGCACTTTCTAGTAAGAACACAGCACCAACAGGACTGTTCTCTGGGATTTCTAGGAGCATTTGTTTTTCCAAGAAGATGGGAGAGTGATCATTTATATCCCTGACCTGAAGCTCAATTTGTAAAAACTGCGTGGGGTTTTTCATTAACACCTGGAAATGTAGCACACAAGGCTGAATGGAACCGCAGAGCTCCTCCCTGTCTAGTGTTTCACTTAAGAGCAAATCCCCAGTGTTTATGTCCAGCTGCAAACGCTGTTTCTTATCATTAGAGACCACCTGAGCCCCCCGTGAGGACAGTTCTCTCACCTTCAGCCCCAGGTCCTTTGCCAGATTGCCTACAAAACTCCCGCTCTGCATTTCCTCTGCCACGGAAAAGCTCCCAGGTTCAGAGCCCGCCTGAGACATTCCCAGCAAAACAAAGAGAAGCAGGACTTGCCTTATCTGCTGAGTGCATGCTCTTCCGTTCTCCATAGCTCCTTTCTTGTAGGCTTCTTGAAGAATGGCTTCAGTTCTGGGGAATGTGTCTCTGACTTGTCCACCAAATCCTCTATGGTCTAAGGATTTTAACCCTGTTGAATGGCTTCTAAGTCACCCTCTTGAAGGCTTGTTCTTTCTGTCTTCTGCTTCTCTGTGTGCACTGGTTATCAGTGTTCACAACACCATCCGGTCAATTTATTTTTCACGATGTTATCCTGCAGCGCCACCAAGTGTCTCCATAGATTTTCACAGTTTGGTGAAAGCTACCTAAATTCCATTCACTTATATGTCCTCCGGAAACAAACATTGTTTTATTCATCGTGTTCAAGTGATTACAAATATATTGCATCTTCTATAATAATTATTTCATATTCTCTTTAGTTTGATATGCTGTTAATATTCATCTTAAAGCATTTACCTTTCCCTACTCTCCACACAGCCAAACATGCTTAGTTGTGGTGAATACAGAAATACAAGATGTGATTCCTGGACCCCAATGGTTTGTAATCTTTCTGAGAAGATTGGAAACATAAAACAACAATAATATTATTAAGCTGTACAAAATTCTATCACTACTTGACTTTCCTTAGGTGGTAATGAAAATGCAAAGTATACATGGGTCATTTTAGAAGTCCTCTCATATTTGATATGAAACTGGATTAACCATGAGATGGGACATACTTTGATAGTTATGATAGCACAAGAAGGCATTCATTTAGATTTCCTTGGTAGCAAAGAATTGTGAACTGCGAGAAAGTAAAGTAAGATATTGGGAGTAGAACACATTATGAGAATCCTTGATTTAGTTCCAGCTTCTCAAAAAATAATAAGTGCACAAGCACGTTAGTTTCATTTAAAGCAGGCTTATTTCTAAGACTGGCCTCCCTCAGTTTCCCAAGATTTATTCCAGCAACAATTATGGCTATCTGCTTTGTTTTTCAGCTCAAGAAGCTGAAGAGATTTTCTTCCTCAATAATAGAACAAAATCTTAGCCTTCATTCTGATTAGCCCAATTGAGAGCACTTCAGCCTGTTACTGAAGAAATCAGTGTCTCAAGATGTATAGGATTAAAGGTAGAGATTGTAGTCCCAGAATCTAAAGACTCCATCTTTGGCCCTTTGTTTTAGTCCAGTCAGAAATTGCCCCTTAAACGTGAGGTGGTTTCAATCCTAGCCGAAGTGCATGGCTGCTACATAATGAGGGAGATGGTTGGAATAGGTGCTTGGAACCAGCCAATGGTATCCACTATTAGACATCTCAAAATACTCTGAAGAATGTAGGATATCTAAGAAGTCTGCATTTTTAAAAAAAATGCTAATTTCAAATTACATTCGTAAAAATGTGAACTAGACACATGGTTGAAAAATTATCAGTGCAGAAGAGTAGAAATTGAATAGTATGTGGATTGACTATACAATTATCCTTCTTTCTTCTTAACCTCCTCTAAAATGACAGAAAATTAGCAAAAGGTATGAACTCACAAAGACTTACGATGTTATCCTGCAGCGCCACCAAGTGTCTCCATAGATTTTCACAGTTTGGTGAAAGCTACCTAAATTCCATTCACTTATATGTCCTCCGGAAACAAACATTGTTTTATTCATCGTGTTCAAGTGATTACAAATATATTGCATCTTCTATAATAATTATTTCATATTCTCTTTAGTTTGATATGCTGTTAATATTCATCTTAAAGCATTTACCTTTCCCTACTCTCCACACAGCCAAACATGCTTAGTTGTGGTGAATACAGAAATACAAGATGTGATTCCTGGACCCCAATGGTTTGTAATCTTTCTGAGAAGATTGGAAACATAAAACAACAATAATATTATTAAGCTGTACAAAATTCTATCACTACTTGACTTTCCTTAGGTGGTAATGAAAATGCAAAGTATACATGGGTCATTTTAGAAGTCCTCTCATATTTGATATGAAACTGGATTAACCATGAGATGGGACATACTTTGATAGTTATGATAGCACAAGAAGGCATTCATTTAGATTTCCTTGGTAGCAAAGAATTGTGAACTGCGAGAAAGTAAAGTAAGATATTGGGAGTAGAACACATTATGAGAATCCTTGATTTAGTTCCAGCTTCTCAAAAAATAATAAGTGCACAAGCATGTTAGTTTCATTTAAAGCAGGCTTATTTCTAAGACTGGCCTCCCTCAGTTTCCCAAGATTTATTCCAGCAACAATTATGGCTATCTGCTTTGTTTTTCAGCTCAAGAAGCTGAAGATATTTTCTTCCTCAATAATAGAACAAAATCTTAGCCTTCATTCTGATTAGCCCAATTGAGAGCACTTCAGCCTGTTACTGAAGAAATCAGTGTCTCAAGATGTATAGGATTAAAGGTAGAGATTGTAGTCCCAGAATCTAAAGACTCCATCTTTGGCCCTTTGTTTTAGTCCAGTCAGAAATTGCCCCTTAAACGTGAGGTGGTTTCAATCCTAGCCGAAGTGCATGGCTGCTACATAATGAGGGAGATGGTTGGAATAGGTGCTTGGAACCTGCCAATGGTATCCACTATTAGACATCTCAAAATACTCTGAAGAATGTAGGATATCTAAGAAGTCTGCATTTTTTAAAAAATGCTAATTTCAAATTACATTCGTAAAAATGTGAACTAGACACATGGTTGAAAAATTATCAGTGCAGAAGAGTAGAAATTGAATAGTATGTGGATTGACTATACAATTATCCTTCTTTCTTCTTAACCTCCTCTAAAATGACAGAAAATTAGCAAAAGGTATGAACTCACAAAGACTAAGAATGCATAAGTGAATACACAAATTATCTGATGATAGGAAGCAGATGAAAGAACAATTAACAACAGTTCCAAGAAATGTCTAAAATAAAGTTCCTGCATTGGAGATACTAAAAATAAACTACTGGGTTTTTTTTCCCTGTGTAATCCTAATAGGTACCAAACTTGGAGGACCCAGGTGTATAAGAAGGCTGAAGTCAAGTAAGGCCTTTAAAAAGAAGTTATCAGTTGAAAGTACGTATACTGGATAGTTGAATTCTGTGGTCTTTTTGCCGCCATACAGAGACTAGAAAATAACTGAAAGCCAGAGAATGGAAAGCTTATACTCTGGAGAAATTAGATTATATTCTGGAGAAATTATACTATCTCCAGTCTTGGAAACCCCAGGCAGAACTGAGTGAAAGTAGGAGGTATGAAACTAAAGATAAGGAGATTAGGCAAAACACTGCCTTCTGTATAGTGAGACTCCTCGCCATGATACTCTCAGATTGTAGGACACAAGATATATGCCTGACGTCTTCTCCATCAAACCCCAGAACATTGAATATTGTAGAATTCTATCCCGGGGAATATGAAAGGTGCAGATAAAGACTTATATGTACTGATATGTGGGGGTTTTCCAAGGTAGCAGCTCTATCCTATCATGGTTACATTAGAGTGAAGCCCTGTCATCAATACTCATGAAGGGTTGACTGTCAGCATTTGCTGTGTCATCATTCATATATATAACAAGATAGCCAAAGATCACAAGACTTTTGAGAAAATGCTTACATGAAATAGAAAGACCAAAACTGTAATACTACCGCCACACACAAAAAGCAACAGGAGGCAGTAGATATAATTCAGAAAACAAAAGAAAGCCTTTTTTTTTTTTTTTGAGACGCAGTCTCGCTCTGTCGCCCAGGCTGGAGTGCAGTGGCAGGATCTCGGCTCACTGCAAGCTCCGCCTCCCGGGTTTACGCCATTCTCCTGCCTCAGCCTTCCGAGTAGCTGGGACTACAGGCACCTGCCACCACGCCCGGCTAGATTTTTGGTTTTTTTAGTAGAGACGGGATTTCACCGTGTTAGCCAGGATGGTCTCGATCTCCTGACCTCGTGATCCGCCCGTCTCGGCCTCCCAAAGTGCTGGGATTACAGGCTTGAGCCACCGCGCCCGGCCAAGAAAGCCTTTTAAAATGTCTGATTAATATCCCCAGAGAAACAAAATGTAGTAAGAGCTAATACTTATTGACTTATTCTAAGTTCATTATTCTAGTGCCTCATATGTATTTACCTAGTTAATGTTAACAGTAACCCTATCAAGTACATATTCATATCTGGAAGACAAAGAATAGCTTAGGGCTTAAGTGCCCCTTACTAGCTATATAGCCTTAGGCAAATTCTTGCCTTTGATTCACTTGCAAGTTTAAAATAGGTATAATAATAACTCTTACTATATAATGCATTTTTAAAGAATAAATAGATTAATTATAGGTGAAAGAAGATTTACATTTGCAAATTTGTAATATGTCATAAAAAACCAAAAGAGTTCTTAAAAATAAATATTTGTTATCCAAAAAGAAAAACTTAAATATGAAGATTAGATGACTACATGAATTGTCTAATAAGTAGAACAAGAGATGGAAAAGAAGAAAAAAATTATAATTTAGAGTCTCAGAAAAATCAATGCAGGAGGTGCAATATTTAATGAGATTCTGGTTAAAGTGAGACTGTAGAAAACTCAATGGATAAATTATTACTAAAACATAACAAGAAAATTTCTCAGAACTTACAGTGAGAGTCTGTATGTTAACAGGGTATGCCTGCATGGCCAGATTAATAAATAGAATGCCTATATTAAGGTCTTTTCAGAATACCAGGAAAAAGTTTTTCAGGGCTTCCAGGGAAGGAGGTACGAGAGAAGGAACAAAGAGAGGTGGAATCAAAATCAAGTCAGTCTTTTGAAAAGGAACTCGACATGCAATGAGTAAAAGAAACAGTTTCAGCTTTCAAAATCTGACGGAAAATTATTTTCAAACTAGAATTTTATACCCAGTCAAACTATCAAGCAAATGAAAACAAACAAAAAAGATGTCTTCACAATACAAGGAGGCAATTTTAAAAAATCTCTTCTGCATTCATTTATATGAAGGCCTTGAGAGATGTGTGCCAGCTGAATAAGAGAGTAAACTAAGAAGAGTATACTGGACCTTGTAAAAGGAGACTCATGAAGGAAAGTACTGAAGGGAAAGAAGTCCCAGGGTAACAGTCTATAGATGAGCCAGTCTAAATGAAACAGAGGAAATTCAGGTTGAAAGAGCTCCTGAAAATAAATGTCATTGACAGAGTATCTTAAAAATTGGAATATTTTTAAGGAGAAAATACATTCAAATGAAAGATACGGAAAAAAAACAATAGAAGTACATAGAAAATAATGCAAGTATGAAATAACAATTATGAACTCTAGGAACCATGCTTTTCAAGTAAGGAAGTTTAATTATAGTACAGTACACAAATGCATATTCTGAAGCACACAGCAATATAGATACTAACTACTAATTTAACTAAGAAACTGTGGCATCTATATTGGGAGAATAGGAGAAAAACAATTTGCAATGTTTGTATATGTTTGCTAGTTTGGAAATAAGAAAGCTAAATGCTTTTCTATTATAGAAAGAAATGGTTCAAATACAAAACAATATCAAGATATAGTAGTATAAACATATTATTTATAAATATTGAGATCAAGTCAAGAAGAAACCACACTGTGGTAAGGGACTGGCAGAACAGCTAATTTAGAAAACTATAAAATGTTAGTTATATATAGTATATATTTAACATATAGTAATATAAAAAACTAATGAAACTTGTTTTTCGTTCTAACCCTTAGTTCCTCTTTATTATTAAAAATTTGGTATTTAACATAAATTTGCAACATAAAAATGAATATCTCCAGCAATCTCAAACACAAATTTTAAAATGTTTTATTTGTATTCATTTTCATGCAGATTGTAATTTTATTTCAATTATAAGGCAGAGTCTGTTTTATACATCAGCAAAAGTTAACATAAGAAAATATTGGCCAAGTGAAAGTAGCATGCTTAAACATAAAATAATAAGTATATAAACTAAGGGTATTATTGATGTTCAATATTGCTCACAATATGCTTTGTTTCATTTTGTAATGAGCATAGTAGTAGAGAAATATTTCTTTTTAAATACATGATTTAGAAATAAATGACATGGTTTTCAAACACGAATATATAGAATGTTAGAATGAGTTTGGAAATGTAGATATGCCTTAAATAGAGCAAGTACACTATAGAGAGAAGCGATTAGAATCATGGGATGCAAGCTCTGAAATGAATCAAAACTTCAGATTTTTGTGATGAGATATAATAGTAATTAATTCCTTGGGCAGTTGGAAAGAATTAAAATCTTAACACTATCATTTAGAAAATATACTAATTACATTAAACCTAGTTGTTATTAATGCAAAAAAAAGATGAAACATTGTAAAATCACAGGGATATACTACTGGAAAATAATGCTTGAAGTTGCATAATAACTTAAATTTGAGATTTAAAAGTAAACTAATGGAAACATGGCTATGCAACACACCAAAAGTACATGAAACTAAAAACAGACTTTACTGAATATTAAATCCAAAGCTATTTCGGAAGGTGGAATTTTGTTCACCTTTCCTTCCAGGGCCCTGTGTCTGAATATCCGAAATAATTGGTTTCAAGAACTTGAATTCACTGGTTCCGGGGCCTCCCGTCAGACACACACCATACTGGTAGCTCTGGGACAGGGTCCCAGCGCCGCTCACGTCCACCAGATGCCCTGGAAAGGTGCCCGAGGGCACCGAGCAGCGACCCACAGAGGCCGCCCTGCTCCTCCTGCACAGTCGCACCGCCACGAACAAGAGCACTGAAAAGAGGAACAGCGACGACACCGAGGCCAACGCCACCACCAGGTAGACGGTGAGCGAGTCGGCCTCGGCCTGGGCCGGCGCCGCCTCTGGGAGAGGCAGGTAGGGCTGGGAGAAGCCGTCCACCAGGAGCACGTGCAGCGTGGTGGTGGCTGAGCGCGGAGGCTCGCCATTGTCCTTGACCAGCACTACCAGCCTGTGCTTGGCCGCGTCGCGCTCGCTCAGCAGCCTGGCGGTGTGAACCTCGCCATTGTGCGCCCACACACCGAACAGCCCGGGCTCCGTGGCCTTGAGCAACTGGTACGACAGCCAGGCGTTCTGGCCCGAGTCGCCGTCCACTGCCACCACCTTGGTCACCAGGTAGCCGGGCTCGGCCGCCCGGGGCACCAGCTCGGTGCAGGGCGCGGAGCCGTTCTGCAGCGGGTACAGCACGAAGGGTGAGTTGTCGTTGGCGTCCAGCACCAGCACGCGCACCAGCGCCTCGCTGCTCAGCTCTGGGGAGCCGCGGTCTGTGGCGCCCACGCGGAACTCGAACTCCTGCAGGGTCTCGTAGTCCAGCGATCGGAGGGCGAACAGGTGGCCGTTGTCTGTGTTGATAGAGACCAGGGAGGCGAGGGGCAGGTGCGGGTCCTGGGGCGGCAGCAGCGAGTAGGTGACCTGGGCGTTGGTGCCTGAGTCTCTGTCTGTGGCGCTGACGCTGCCGATGTGCAGGGCGGGGCTGTTGTTCTCGCGGACGAACAGGGTGTAGGAGGTTTGGGTGAAGGCGGGGGCGTTGTCATTGACGTCGGAGACCAGCACAGTTATGTTGTGCTCGGTTTTCAGCCTGGGTGTCCCCAAGTCAGTGATGGTGATAGTGATGTTGTACTCAGCTCTGCTCTCTCTGTCCAGCGCGCCTTCTGTCATTAGGATGTAAAAATTCTCCACAGAAGGTTTTAGTAGGAATGGCAGATTCTCTTGAATGTAGCAAACCATCTTTCCATTTTCTCCAGAGTCTCTGTCATTAATCTTAAAAACAGCCAGTACCGTCTCAGGAGAATTCTCAGCAACAGAGTTGGAAAGTGATGATATAATGAGTTCAGGGGCATTGTCATTGGTGTCCAATACTTCCACCAAAACCCTACATATTGCAGAAAGGCCTCCACCGTCCATTGCCTGTATATTTATTTTGTAAGAATTTACTAACTCATAATCAAGCAATTCTCTGAGAAAGATTTCCCCAGAAAAAGGATTGATTTGAAAGGTTGTTCGAATATTTTCTGAGGCATCAAAAAATGAATAGGATACTTCCGCGTTAACTCCAGAGTCTATATCTTCTGCCGATACCTTAACAATAAGGAATCCAATGGGGCTGTTTTCTGGAGCCTGGGTCTCATACAGAGCCTGGGCAAACTGTGGGGCATTGTCATTGACGTCCAAGACCACAATGCCTATAGTGGAGGTCCCAGACCTGGGTGGAGACCCACCATCCAGCGCTGTGAGGGTTAAGCTGAGCTCTCCCTGCTCCTCCCGATCCAGTGCTTTGTCCAACACTAGCTCTGGATATATCATGCCTTCATCACTGCCACCAATTTTAACATGGAAAAAAGAGTTGTGGCTGATCGTGTAGTTTTGGATACCGTTAGGTCCTCCATCTGGATCCTGTGCTCTTTCTAGTCGAAACGCTGTCCCTTCAGCAGTATTTTCTGATATTTTTAACACTGTTTCTTTGTCCTGAAACACTGGCGAGTGATCATTTATATCCCTGACTCTCAGCTCAACCCGGTAAATCTGAAAGGGATCATCCATTAAAATTTGGAAATACAGCATACAGGGCTCTTTAGGGCCACACAGCTTCTCTCGGTCCAGTTTCTCATTTGTGAGCAAATTCCCAGTGTGTGAATCCAGGAGCAGGTATTGTTTGTTATCATCGGAAACCACCCTGGTTCCCCTTGCAGCCAGTTCCCCCTCTGCTAGTCCCAGATCTTTTGCCAGATTGACCACAAAGGATCCTCTGTCTGTTTCCTCAGTCACCGAATAACGTCTAAACCCAGAACCTGCCAAGGACACTCCCCCAAAAAGAAAAAGAAACAGGACTTGCCTTTGTCTTGGGAAGCTGAATCCCCTGGCCTCCATAGCTGCTTCTTTCCTCAATGTCAGTCTCAATCGCACTGCCCCAGCACAAATAGCAATCGCAAACCCAGACTTATGTGTAGCAGAGATGTAGGGTTTTTAATTTTTCCTTTCCCAATCGGGGGCTCAACAGCTTTTCTTCTCAGCCCATCTGTCTCGATATTTCCTTTTTGTCAAGGACTTCCGTAGCATTCTGGTCAATTTTGTTCCTCCATCTCTTTAGCCTGCAGCGCCACCTTGTGGCTTCCAATACAGTCAAATGGCTATGCCCAATTTTTGTGTTTGTCTACATAAAAATTCTTCATTGCTTCTTGAGAAAAGTTAAAAATTGAACAGTTGAAAAAATGTTTCTAGTAGTAACCCTGTTCAATTCTGTGTTACATTTAGCTGTGTACTAGGCCTTTCGCCTCTGACACAACTCTTATGCAAACAAAGGGAAAATTGTGGGTGCCTTCTGGAACCACCAAAACAACCGATTTCACTTTCCCCAAAACTTTGAGCATAGGAACACCAAAAATTAGCATCAACAGAAATCTTGTTTCACATCTTCTTCAACAAATTTCTTCAAGATCTCATTACATTGCCTAACTAGAATCACTGCTCTGTAGTCCAGAACCAAGCATTTAGGCTGTCTCTCCACTGTGCTTCTCTAAAACTTATGTATACAACTATGCTTACTCTATAAATATTATTGCTTTCTGTTTCAGGCCAATTTGCCCCCTCATCAATGTGTGAACTACTTGAGAACAACTGTCTTAGTCATCTTTGGTTGGCAAATTAGCCACTCACTAAATGCTTGCTATATTAAGGCATGCATAAATAAACTCTAGTAAGACATGAAACAATATTCAGTGCCTTTTGAACTCTGCTATTTGAAAATTATTTTCTTTAATTTGTTCATACTTTGCAATTTTTTTTCTTATATTAGCTTTAAAATAACTTGCAGAGTTAAAGAAGGGACTGGCCTTTATTTTCAGATCCCTTTTAATGGAAATCTAGTAGGCCCTAATTTCTCTGAACCAAATAAGGGGAGGTAAAGAACAGATCAAACTAACACTTATCCTAACACTATTGAAAGTGAGAACAAATTATTAAATCTGACTCACACAGAATTTTATTCAAAGGGCTAATATCTAGAAGGAAGCTCAATTTTTCACATAATAAGTAAGAAATACAGATTAAACATAGGGATGTTTTACAGAGAAAGGGCTAGATACCACCAATATATACTATGATGAATATACAAGCCAAACCATATAAATGTCTCCTCGATAAGTTCCTTTTTTTCCAACTTAATGACACTGAGTTGTTAGCCATTAAAAATATGACAGGGACCTCTGACTTTTTAATTCAGAAATAGAAACAATAAATTATTAAATATTTTTACATAATACCTTTGCCTTTTGGCTACAAACACAAACACATTTACACATACTCAATGTCTTACAATGGCTTCTCTTTTTATTTTTAGATAAGGCTGGTTAAAGATTTCTCATATCACAATAGGAATGTTATATTTTATTTAGGTTGATATAATTGAACATTTTTTAAAAAGGTAACTTTACGAGACTCCATCTCAAAAAAAACCATAAAACTTTGGATGGGCACATTGGCTCATGCCTGTAATCCCAGAATTTTGGGAGGCTGAGGAAGGAGGATGGCTTGAGCCCAGGAGTTCAAGATCAGCCTGGGCAACCTGGCCAAATCCTATCTCTGCAAAAGACTAGCCAGGCATGGTGGCATGCACCTGTAGTCCAAGCTACTTAGGAGGCTAAGCTGGGAGGATCCCTTGAGCCCAGGAGGCAGAGGTTGCAGTGAGTCAAGATTGTGCCACTGAACTCCAGCCTGGGTGACAGAGTAAGACCGTGTCTCAGGAAGGAAGGAAGGAAGGAAGGAAGGAAGGAAGGAAGGAAGGAAGGAAGGAACTTTACGAAGTATTATAATGAAAAGTTAGCTTGAACTCAACAAGAATACCAATTTTGAAAGGAAAATAGACAAAAGAAATGTAACATAGGAAATATGCCTAATACATGCAACAGGTTATTTTAATACTTGAGGTTCTAGGAAACTGAGAACTAACATGAAAAATGGAGCAAAGAAAATGAATAGGAAGTAAATAAAATATGAAGATGGAAAAATTTTAAATTATATCAATTTTGAAGATAAAGTCTATTTTGTTAATTGGGATTCCATATGCAACACCTCTTTGGGGTAAATATAAGGAAAAGGGAAACTGAAATTAACAATATAATTTGAACTAACAATCAATCAGAGAAAAATAACACCTTATTGGTGGTGGTGGGCATGAATAATTTAATCAACAAGACACTCATAAGAAGTTAAATAATTTATCAAATGAGTTCCTATCAAGAATTAAACCCAAAGCTATTGTGAAGGGTGGAATAGCAATCTATTTCTTTCCCAGCGCCCTAAGGAGAGAAGTTGGAGATAATCGGATTCAGGAACTTGAACTCATTTGCTTCTGAGCCACCTGTCAGACACACTTCGTACTGGTAGCTCTGGGATAGGGTCCCAGCGCCGCTCACGTCCACCAGATGCCCTGGAAAGGGGCCCTCGGGCACGGAGCAGCGACCCACTGAGGCCGCCCTGCTCCTCCTGCACAGTCTCACCGCCACGAACAGGAGCACCGACAAGAGGAAAAGCGACGACACCGAGGCCAATGCCACCACCAGGTAGACCGTGAGCCTGTCGCCCTGGGCCTGGGCAGGGGCCGCCTCCGGGAGCGGCAGGTAGGGCTGGGAGAAGCCGTCCACCAGGAGCACGTGCAGCGTGGTGGTGGCCGAGCGCGGAGGCTCGCCATTGTCCTTGACCAGCACCACCAGCCTGTGCTTGGCCGCGTCGCGCTCGCTCAGCAGCCTGGCGGTGCGCACCTCGCCATTGTGCGCCCACACACCGAACAGCCCGGGCTCCGTGGCCTTGAGCAGCTGGTACGACAGCCAGGCGTTCTGGCCCGAGTCGCCGTCCACCGCCACCACCTTGGTCACCAGGTAGCCTGGCTCGGCCGCCCGGGGCACCAACTCGGTACAGGGCGCGGAGCCATTCTGCAGAGGGTACAGCACGAAGGGCGAGTTGTCGTTGGCGTCTAGCACCAGCACGCGCACCAGCGCCTCGCTGCTTAGCGCCGGGGAGCCGCGGTCTGTGGCGCCCACGCGGAACTCGATGGCCTGCAGGGCCTCGTAGTCCAGCGACCTGAGGGCGAACAGGTGGCCGTTGTCCGCGTTGATGGAGACCAGGGAGGCGAGGGGCAGGTGCGGGTCCTGGGGCGGCAGTAGGAAGTAGGTGACCTGGGCGTTGGTGCCTGAGTCTCTGTCTGTGGCGCTGACACTGCCGATGTGCAGGGCGGGGCTGTTGTTCTCGCGGACGAACAGGGTGTAGGAGGTTTGGGTGAAAGCGGGGGCGTTGTCATTGACATCTGATATCTGCACTGTTATGTTGTGCTCCGTTTTCAGCCTTGGAGTCCCCATATCTGTGACGGTGAGGGTGATATTATATTCAGCTCTTGCTTCTCTGTCGAGTGCTCTGTCTGTTACCAAGGTGTAAAAGTTCTTGACTGAAGGTTTTAGAAGAAAGGGAAGGTCTTCCTGGATGGAGGAAATGGTCTTCCCATTGTTTCCGGAGTCAGGATCTGAAACGCTGAAAACAGCAACTACAATCTCAGGCGAGTTCTCTGGAATGGGACTGGTGAGTGCAGACATGGTCACCTGTGGGGGATTGTCATTCACGTCCACTACCTGCAGGAGAAGAGTGCACTTTCCTGAAAGACCTCCTCCATCTGTGGCTTTGATGTGCACTTCATAAGACGTAACCGCTTCGAAATCTACTTGTTTTCTCAGTCGAATTTCCCCTGTCATAGCATTTACCTCCAACGTTTTACTAATATCCTCTGAAGGCTGAAAGAGTGAGTATGATATTTTTCCGTTGGCTCCGCTGTCTAAATCCCTGGCGGAGACGGTGGCAACCAGGGAGCCAAGGGCGTTGTTCTCTGGAATCCGCACTTTGTAGATGGGCTGCTCAAACTCAGGGGCATTATCATTGATGTCCACCACTTCAATGCGGACCTGAGCAGTTCCAGATCGCGGTGGAGAGCCGCCATCCAGCGCTGTCAGGGTTAACCTTAGCTGAGGCTCCTCCTCCCGATCCAGCTCTTTATCCAACACTAGCTCAGGGTATTTCCTGCCATCACTGCGTTCTTTGGTTAGAACCCCAAAATGGGAATTTGGGCTGATTTTATAGTTTTGAACATTATTGCTTCCTACGTCCGAGTCCAAAGCATGATACAGAGGAAACTCAGTTCCTAGAGGACTATTTTCCGGTATTTTTAGAATAATTTCCTTTTCAGTGAATATGGGAGAATGGTCATTTATATCTATCACCCTCAGTTCAGCCTGAAATATTTCTAAAGGTTTTTCCATTAACACTTGGAAATGTAGTATGCAAGGCTCAGTGGGACCGCATAGCTCCTCTCGATCTAGCTTCTCATTTATGAGCAGATCCCCAGTTTGAACCTTGAGCTGCAAATGCTGTTTGTTCCCCTGGGAAATGATCCTGGCCCTGCGGGTGGACATCTCTGTCAACCCCAACCCCAGGTCTTTTTCTAGATTTGCCACAAAAGAGCCTCTCTCCGTTTCTTCCACTACGGAATAGGACCCCAACTCGGCGCCAGCCCCAGACAAGCTCAGCAAAACAAAGAAAACAAGGACTTGCCTTTGTCTCCGACTGTGCATCCGTCCAATCTCCATTGCTTTTTCTTGAAAAGTTGGTTCACAGAGGCTTCACGTATCCCCAGGATCCTAGTAGCACGGTTTTGCAGTCCAGAATGTCAGAACCAAGCAGCCCAGTGGTGTCTTAAAGAGGTTTCACATTCGGGTTTGCTCTGGCTCCGCTATTCTTTTGTTTCCAGGCTTTGGGAAACGGTTTGCTGGACCCTGGAGCGGCATGGGCAATTCTATTTTCCATCATCTTAACCTGCAGCGCCACCACGCGTTCTCACTGAGTCATATTTTCTGGTTTGAAATTGGCGGCAAAATTATTTTAAACGTACTGAATAAGCTATGCAATACGAAACGCTGAGTCCTATTTTCATGTGTCTTTTGTGTGTACAGATGGAGCGCTGTGATGTTGTTGTACAGGGAGGAGTACAAGGAGCAAACAGTCACATGTTATTGACTGTTTAATGCTGTTGGGTTGTTAATGATTAAATAAAATGTTTAAATTGAAATTAACATTTAAGTTGAGAAAAAATATACACTTAGGAGCATAATGTTTCTCTCCTTTTGAATCATCCAGCCCAAAATATCATAAGCAAAATGTTTCTGAAGTGACATGGGAACAATTTCACAACCACATATTTGTCATTCTACGTATTACAGGCACTATACATAGAAACTACAACATTGCAATCTGTAGTAGTTCTAAAGAGGATAGTTAACCAATGCTTTATTAGAGAGTAATTTACTTCCTCTTTATCACCTAGGTCTGAGAACTGTGAGTTTTTACAACTTTCAAATTATTGGAAAATGACTTCCCAAATAAGCAGATGTCAAGGTTGGGCCTGCCACAATTTTGAATTGTTTTTATCATGACAAGAATAATTTCTCTTTTATTCTACTTAAAAATCAGATATACTGAGATACAATTAAATACATACAATACAATCCACCCTTAAATATATGCATCTACTAAGTACCCACGAAAATTTTAAAAAATACAATCTACCCATTTGAAATATATGATTCAGGACAGGTGCAGTGTCTTATACTTATAATCCCAGCGCTTTGGGAGCCTGAGGCAGGCAGATCACGAAGTCAGGAGTTCGAGGCCAGCCTGGCCTACATAGTGAAGCCCCATCTCTACTAAAAATACAAAAATTATCTTGGGAGGCTGAGGCAGGAGAATCCAGGAAGTGGAGGTTGCAGTGAGCTGATATCACACCAACGCACTCCTGCCTAGGTGACAAAGCAAGACTCTGTCTCAAAAATAAATCAATCAATAAAATACATGATTCTTGGCTTATGATATATTCAGAGTTGTGCATCCATCATCACAATTTAGAACATTTTAATCACCTCAGAATAACTCTGTATCCTTCAGCTATTACTCCTTACCCCCCACCAATTCCCTCATCCCTCCTGTGCCCAGCCTTGAGAAACCATTAATCTATTATTTGTCTCCATGGAGTTTCCTATTCTGGATCTTCATATTATGGAATAATATAACATTTGGACTTTTTTTGGCTGGCTTCTTTCTCTTAGCATAATGCTTTCGAGGTTCATCCAAGTTGTAGCATTTATCAATGTTTAATTTCTATTTTTGGCCAAATAATATTCCATTGTGTAGAATATGACATTTTGATTATCAGTTCATCTGCTCATAGACATTTGGGTTGTTTTCACCTTTTTGGTTATTATGAATAATGCTGCTATGGACATTCATGTATAAATGTCTATGTGGATGATGTTTTCATTTTTTTTTTCTTTTTTTGAGATGGAGTCTAGCTCTGTCACCCAGGCTGCAGTGCAGTGGCATGATCTTAGCTCACTGCAACCTCTGTCTCTCAGGTTCAAGCGATTCTTGTGCCTCAGCCTCCCAAGTAGCTGGGATTACAGGTGCCTGCCACTATGCTCAGCTAATATTTTTGTATTTTTAGTAGAGACGGGTTTTCACCATGTTGACCAGGCTGGTCTCAAACTCCTGACCTCAGGTGATCTGCACGCCTCAGCCTCCCAAAGTGCTGGGATTACAGGCATGAGCCACAGCACCCAGCCTAGTTTTCATTTCTTAAGAGTGGAATTTCTGGGTCATGTGATAATCCTATGTTTATTCGAGGAACTGCCAAAACTGTTTTATGAAGTGGCTACACCATCTTATATTCCCACCCACAGTGTATTAGGATTTTGATTTTTCTTTCTCCCAATACTTGTTATCTGACTTTTTGATTATAGTCGTTCTAGTGGGTGAGAAGTGGTATCTTGTACATTTGATTTGTCTTTCCCATATGACTAATGATGTTGAGCACCTTTTCATGTGTCTATTGGCCACTTTTATATCTATCTTGAAGAAATCTCTAGTTAGATTTTAGCCCATTTTAATTGGGTTATTTGTCTTTTTATAATTTAATTGCAAGAGTTCTTTATATATTCTAGATAAAAGTCCCTTATTAGATTTGGATTCTTTTGTTTGGGTTTTCTGTTTTCATAATTTAAATTGCAGTAAAGATTCACGATATCGTTCTCAATTTAATGTTTTTTATTAATAACTTTTGGAAGTTTGTTAATTTCCTTGCTTTGGGTTAAATCATCTAATCAATAAGGCCCAAACTGCTGGTATGAAGACCTTTACGTGCCTTTGGCCACAGGTGGTGCTGTGGCCAAACAGCCAATGTGTGGTAGTAGACAGTATAATGGCCAACCAAAGATGTCTATTCCCTAATTTTCCCAAATCTGCAAATAGGTTACCTTACGTGGCAAAAGATACTTTGCAGACATGATTAACATGTTGAGGCTGCAGTGAGCTGTGATTGAACCACTGCACCCCAGCCTGGGTGACAGAGTGAGATCCCATCTCTAAAACAAGAAGAAAAAAGAAATTTTCGAAGGGGAGGTTGTCCTGTACTATCTGAATGTGACAGAACACTTCCTGGCTATAGTCAGAGGGAACTATGACTATTGACGAATGGTCAGAGAAGATGCAATATTGGTGGCTTTGATTATTGACAAAGGGGGCCATGAGCCAAGTAATGTGGGCAGTATCTAGAAGACAGAAGACAAAGAAATGCATTCTCCCCTAGAGTCACAGGAATGGAATGCACCCCTGCTGATGCCTTGATTTTAGCTTAATAAAACCCATATTAGACTTCTGATTTACAGAATTGTAAGACAATACATTTTTATTGTTTTAAGCAATAAAGTTTGTGGCAATTTTTTACAGCAGCAAGAGGAAATGAATACATAACATAAGTATGGATTCTCATGCACCCAGCAGCTGAGTCAACAAAAATTTATAATTTCTATAAGAATAGCATTATTACAGCAATGCTGGAGAATGTCTGATTCAGCTATAATGAGTCTTTTTTTCAGAATAAAGTCATTTATGAATTATACACATATATTTTCAGCGTAATTTTTAGGAAGAGTTGTCAAAGGCATAAGGTTAATTTTAACAGCAAACAACTGGAGTCCCTCAGATTTTTTTTATCTGAAATTCCCCAAATCTCTTAGTTATGAAGTGATAGGCATTCCTTCACAACATTGCTTATATTTTTCAGAAATTAGTTATTTCATTTATAATTAAAACTAAAATAACAACTACTTTTAAATGTTTCAAAAGAAATATGTGTTTATACATATATAATATATATTATATATATTACAAATAAATATTTGGGTTAGCAGAAAAAGAATGAAGAAAGAGCACAATAAGTTCAATGCAACCATAGAGTAACTCTATTTCCTATTCAGCCTTTCAGACTATTCAGACTAATTTCTGCAGCAATGAATGTGACATATTGACAAGATGACAAGGTATGGGAATATAATCAGACTGATTCATTCAAAATGAATATCACTTATGATGTCTGATCCAACTTATTTAGGTCAGTGCTTCTATAAGGGCTTTGGGTTTAGTGGTCTACATCAGTATGACATCGGTGTAGAGACAAATACAAACTATAAACTAAAAGTTACATCTTTACATGGGAGTTTAGGTCATGGAATAGAAGTAGAAATAATAGATGCATTTTACTTTCTTAGAAAAACAATGCTACCAGTTAATGCCAATATAATGTATTGATTAAAAACTGGGGCATTAGATTTAGGTAGACTTAGACTGTATTTAATACTTTTCCTTATGTTGCTTGAGAATTATGAGCAAGTTACTTACCTTTCTAAGCCTCAGTGTTTTCATACATAAAAAAGGAGAAATATACCAATTGTATTATGGTTTGGGAGAAACTTTAAAAGATAATAAATGCAAGACACCCTGTATACCACTTTAAACTAAATTTTAACTAAATGAGAAATCAACAAGTAAAAGCTTAAAAATCAGATTAAACTGTGTGTTTAAGATCTGTGCATTTTACTGTATATATAATATTTTAAGTAAAAATTGCAGTTCCTAAGTAAAAAAACAAAGTTCAGAAGTAGGTAATGCAGAGATTACATGACGACTCGATGGTCACCAGGGACTCTTGTATCTTTTAAGTTTACTTTATGCTATCTGTCATAATCCTTAATGTTTCAATCATTACGGTCCAACATGGCTGTTGTACTAGCCATGACATACAGATTCCAGGCAACAAGGAGCACTTAGAGAAGGAAAAAGGGGGCCCCCTTCCTAGATGAATCATCTCCCTTTAAACAGTCTTCTTGGAAGTCAGTATAACACTCGTACACACATCTCAGGGACTACAACCCAGTCATACGTTCAGTTTTCCAACCAAGAAGGCTGGGAAAATGTATTGTTTTGACTAAGCAAACTAATGCCCTAAACGAAATCTGAGACCTGTTACTAAAGAGGAAAAGATAAATGGATATGGGTGGCCACTGCAAATTCCATCACAGAGGGTCAATATTTCTCTAAGGGGAAAAACTAATTTCATTACTGTGGTAGATATGGGGAAGGTTTCTTCCTATTTGAACACCACAAAAGTGGAAAGCAATTCAAAATAATTATATTAAAACATATACTGATATATTAATGAAAGGAAGCAAAATTATATAACCTTTTAAGAGAAATGTTCATCAAACAGCATCAAAGAAGATAAGTACTATGAGGCAGAGTAAAGCAGGAGCCAGACATTCTCACTGTACTAGCTCTCTTTCCTTCCTGCTCAGACTTCACTGTAACCTTCGTGCATTACTGCTCTGTATACACCTAATGAATTAAGAACTAAGAAGTAAATCAACAGGGAACTTCAACTGACTATGTAGAAGCAATTTCTCATTGTTTTTCCCGCTTATGCACTCCTTTTATTCCAGAACTAGTATTTTCAGATATTCCAGATATTCCAGAACTAGTATTTGTACAACTATTGACCTCATCAGTGTTTTGACTGGCAAGCTTTAAAACTATTCAAATTGGTATACTAATGAAGAAAAGATGAGATACCGTATTTAAAACAGCGACAACATGAGAAGTCCCACAGGAAAGTTTAGTATAATTTATAATTTATAGGAGGTTAACAGAAACACCATACTCTAAATTTATCATAAACATTAAAACATACAATATGAAAACTGATTATTTCAGTTGAATGCTGAAACCAAAATCATTTCTAAAGTTGGAGTTGTCTTCCATTTCTGGCTCAGGGCATTGGCCCTGAATATTGGGTAATATTGGCTTCAGAAATTTGAACTCGCTGGTCCCGGAATCTCCTGCCAGACACACCTCATACTGGTAGCTCTGGGATGGGGTCCTGGTGCCGCTCACATCCACCAGATATCCAGGAAAGGGGCCCTGAGGCACCAAGCAGCGACCCACAGAGGCAGCCCTGCTCCTCCTGCACAGTCGCACCGCCACGAACAGGAGCACCGATAAGAGGAAGAGCGATGACACTGAGGCCAACGCCACCACCAGGTAAACAGTGAGCGATTCCGTCTGGGCCTGGGATGGGGTAGCCTCTGGGAGCGGCAGGAAGGGCTGGGAGAAGCCGTCCACCAGGAGCACGTGCAGCGTGGCGGTAGCCGAGCGCGGAGGCTCACCATGGTCCCTGACCAGCACCACCAGCCTGTGCTTGGCCGCGTCGCGCTCGCTCAGCAGCCTGGCGGTGCGCACCTCGCCATTGTGCGCCCACACACCGAACAGCCCGGGCTCCGTGGCCTTGAGCAGCTGGTACGACAGCCAGGCGTTCTGGCCCGAGTCGCCGTCCACCGCCACCACCTTGGTCACCAGGTAGCCTGGCTCGGCCGCCCGGGGCACCAACTCGGTACAGGGCGCGGAGCCATTCTGCAGAGGGTACAGAACGAAGGGCGAGTTGTCGTTTGCGTCCAGCACCAGCACGCGCACCAGCGCCTCGCTGCTTAGCGCCGGGGAGCCCCGGTCTGCGACGCGCACGCGGAACTCGAACTCCTGCAGGACCTCGTAGTCCAGCGACCTGAGGGCGAACAGGTGGCCGTTGTCCGCGTTGATGGAGACCAGGGAGGAGAGGGGCAGGTGCGGGTCCTGGGGCGGCAGCAGCGAGTAGGTGACCTGGGCGTTGGTGCCTGAGTCTCTGTCTGTGGCGCTGACGCTGCCGATGT
>NW_012107742.1:979277-980933 GCF_000951045.1 Mandrillus leucophaeus | reverse complement strand
CAGCGGGTACAGCACGAAGGGCGAGTTGTCGTTGGCGTCCAGCACCAGCACGCGCACCAGCGCCTCGCTGCTCAGCGCCGGGGAGCCGCGGTCTGAAGCGCCCACGCGGAACTCGAACCCTTGCAGGGCCTCGTAGTCCAGAGACCTGAGGGCGAACAGGTGGCCGTTGTCCGCGTTGATGGAGACCAAGGAGGTGAGGGACAGGTGCGGGTCCTGGGGCGGCAGCAGTGAGTAGGTGACCTGGGCGTTGGTGCCTGAGTCTCTGTCTGTGGCGCTGACGCTGCCGATGTGCAGGGCGGGGCTGTTGTTCTCGCGGACGAACAGGGTGTAGGAGGTTTGGGAGAAGGCGGGGACGTTGTCATTGACGTCTGAGACCAGCACGGTCATATTGAGGTGTGTTGTCAGACTGGGTGTCCCTAAGTCAGTGACGGTGATAGTGACGTTGTACTCGGCTCTGCTTTCTCTGTCTAGTGGTTTCTCTGTTAGTAGAGTATAAAAGTTCCCCACAGAAGATTTCAGGAGGAAGGGTAGATCCTCCTGAATGAAGCAATTTATTTTCCCATTTTCTCCTGAATCAAGATCTGAAACACTGAAAAGTGCAACCACAGTTTCAGGCGCGTTCTCAGGTATTGGGCTGGTAAATGCAGACATGGTAACTTCTGGGGCATGGTCATTCACATCCATCACTTGAATCAGAACGGTGCATTTTCCAGAAAAGGTTCCAGCGTCTCTTGCCTCGATATTGACTTCATAGGACTGCAGTTTTTCGAAATCGAGTTGTTTTTTTAGTTCAATTTCTCCTGTCAAGGAATCGACCTTGAAAGTTTTGCTTATCTCATCTGAAGCTTGGAAAAGTGAATAGGAGATCTCTCCGTTGACTCCTGTGTCTACATCCGTGGCAGAGACCTTGACAACCAGGAAGCCTATTGGACTGTCCTCAGAGATCTGCACCCTATAGAAAGGCTGCTCAAATTCAGGGGCATTATCGTTGACGTCCAGGACTTCAATGTAGACCTGAGCAGTGCCAGATCTGGGCGGAGAGCCACCATCCAGTGCTGTGAGTGTCAACCTGAGTTCCGTTTCTGCCTCTCGGTCCAGCGCTTTGTCCAGCACCAGCTCTGGATATTTCCTGCCATCACTGCGTTTGCGGGTGAGGACCCGAAAATAGGAGTTGGGGCTGATGATATAGTTCTCAATATTGTTTTGGCCTACATCTAAGTCTTCAGCATTCTTCAGAGGAAACGTAGTCCCAGGAGGACTGCTCTCTGACACTTTCACCAACATTTCTTTGTCCAGAAATACTGGAGAGTGGTCGTTTATGTCTATTACCTGTAGTTCAGCTTGAAAAAACTCGAAGGGACTCTCTAGCAACACTTGGAAATGTAGCGCACAGGGCTCTGTGTGACCACACAGATCCTCACGGTCCAATTTCTCATTGAGCAATAAATCCCCGGTCTCCTGATTGAGCTGCAAATGTAGTTTGTTCCCTCTGGAAACAACCCTAACCCCCCGCCTGGAGAATTCCCTCTGCTCCAGACCCAAGTCCTTTGCTAAATTGGTGACAAAGGAGCTGCCCTCTGTTTCCTCCACCACAGAATAGCGTCTAGGTTCCGCCGCGCCCGCCAGAGAGAAGCCCAAAAGGAGAAAGTGAAAAAG
>NW_012107742.1:959223-978962 GCF_000951045.1 Mandrillus leucophaeus | reverse complement strand
TACCGCCGGACGTTACTGAGCAGACAACTGTCCGAAGGAGAAATTACATTAGTCTTTTAACAATGCTAACTGAGTTTTGGGCAAAAAGGAAATATTTAGGTAACAGTCTAGCTTGGCAAAAAGAATATATGCAGAAAATTTCAAATATAATTGTAGTTAACATGGACAACATTTAGATCTTTATAGTTTTATTTCCATGAACCATATGAATAATTAGTAGCTGTCAATCTCGAACAAATTATTTAATCTCTCTGCTTTAATTTCCTCATCTGTGAAATGAGGATAATAATAGCACCTACCACATAGGGCTGTTGTGAATTCCCCACCTTACACATGAGGAAACTGATTCAAAGAGAGATTAACCTTAAAAATAAACTATATACCCGGTATATGGCAATTTTATACCACCAGGTAGGTGACTCTGCATAAATCCATTGCTATAACTAGAAAAACACCTCAAAATTCACATGATAGAATAGTACAGGAACACGACTCTCTCAAGTAGAGAAGTTATGTCAAACAGTGAAGGTAAACAAACAAGGAAAGGCTGGAGAGTTTGTCTAAATAGAGACAAAATCTGTAATAGCAGTGGTGATTTTGTTTCTGGGGAAGCATGTCCTTTTTTGTTACCTCCACTTCTCTTCTAATAGCATCAATTTTAAAAAGCTTTTATTTTGATATTTTTCATATCTCATAAAAGGAGAAGAGTAAAATGAACCTCCAAGTGCTCAGTACTAGCTTCAACTATTATCAATGTTTTGCCATAATTCTTGACTCTATCCCTCCAACATTTTTACATTCCAGACAAACTGAATTTTCACCCACGAATACTTCATTATATGTTTCTTTAAATGCATAATGACTTTAAGTGACTCTAAAAATACCCTTAAGTACAATGCCATTATTATACCTAAAAATTAAGTTAGTATTACTTAATATCCATCTATATTAAAACTCATCCAAGTGTTTCAAAGTCATTGCTGATGTTTGAAACAAGATCCAGACAAGATCTATACATTACATTTGATTGATAGATCTCCTAATATCTTTCCTAGTGTAGACTTCTCTCCTCCTGTTTTTCATGCCATTTATTTGTTGGAGAAATTAGATAATTTTGTCCTAAGACCATGAAAGCATTTTAAGATTTTACTGCTGTGATGTGGTTTTTTTTTTTTGTTCTTTTTTTTTGCCTTTAGATTCTATCCCACCAGTGATATACGGTAATACTACCTTTATTAGAGTTACCAGCACTAAATTATAATATTTTCAGAACACAACCATGCAAAAATTATCTAGATATTTTAAAAATAAAAATCAGTTGTAAATTTTTATTTAAAAAGTGATTTTCCTTAACTTCCCAGAATTTCTAAAAATTTAATGAACATCTATGTTTCTCTTTGATATTATGCATTTAAAACTATTATTTTTCTTAGATTTTCCTGATTCAATAGTGCACTATAATTAATAGAAAACTTTTAAAAACAAACTTTCAAATCAGGAAAATGTATTACAAATGTTAAGTATGGGTGACGCCAGAAAATCTACAATGTAAAGAAAATAATTAACTAATGATGCAATCAATATTATGTAATATTCCTACTCAGGACCATTAATCTTTTTCTGTGAAATGAAAGTCATATATTCTGAAGACAAGGAGAAGGCACAGGTTGCCCTTTCAATTTTGTTTTTCACTTGAGTTTGGACAGATTAGAGCATTAGTAATAATAGTTGAAAATTGACCCAGAAAAGCAGGACTTTTGGTTTATAAGAAAACTATAGATAAATATGTACATTATTATTTCTAAATATAGAAAAGATTGAACAGTAGTATAAATATGATAAAAGACTTCTTCTCCTTAATTAGGCAGAAACTTGCCAGGTGATATCTAATGACAGAAAACAGTATGGAATTAGAGCAGGGTCACTGACCCAGAGTCAGACAGATCTGGGATGGATGATCAGTTTTGTCACTTATTAGTGCACTTTAGTGAACTTATTGACTCTCTAAGACCATCTATTTGTTCATTCCTAAAATAACATGCCTCATATGCTTCTCAGATTAAAAGTGTTAAAATAGTGTATGATGCATTAAAAACGTTTTTTAAAAATGCTTAAAAAGATCTACAGTCTATGCTGAGACTAGGGTAGGTACACTCATACAGCATTCTAATCAACTCAGAAAGTCTCAGTAGAGATTGAAAACAATGGAAAGCAATTTAAAATATCTTAAACAAGACTTACATTTAATAGACTGTATATTAAGCATAATTGTTTGACATAAAACGTTACACATATACATTTCATGCTTTATGAAGGGTTCTTGGTACTAAATCAGGATCCTATTCTATGTATAGATATTTATTTCTTGTCTTCAAGAGTACATATTTGAAATGATCTAAAGACGTTCCTTTACAGGCACCTCACAATAAGTTCCTAATCAAAAATGTATTCACAGACGCGGATTTATTTTCATTCTTTATCAGAAACCCAAATTATTCTGAAATGGGCGATTTTCTTCAACTTCCCTACCTGTGCTCTGGGGTAGCAGGTTGGGGATAATTGGCTTCAGAAACTTGAACTCATTTGTCCTGGAGCCTCCAGTCAGACACACCTCATACTGGTAGCTCTGGGAAAGTGTCCCAGTGTGGTTCACGTCCACCAGATGTCCTGGAAAGGGGCCCTCGGGCACCGAGCAGCGACCCACCGAGGCCACCCTGCTCCTCCTGCACAGTCGCACCGCCACGAACAGGAGCACCGACGAGAGGAAGAGCGACGACACCGAGGCCAACGCCACCACCAGATAGACGGTGAGCGAGTCGTCCTGGTCCTGGACCGGGACCGCCTCCGGGAGCGGCAGGTAGGGCTGGGAGAAGCCGTCCACCAGGAGCACGTGCAGCGTGGCGGTGGCCGAGCGCGGAGGCTCGCCATTGTCCTTGACCAGCACCACCAGCCTGTGCTTGACCGCGTCGCGCTCGCTCAGCAGCCTGGCGGTGCGCACCTCGCCATTGTGCGCCCACACACCGAACAGCCCGGGCTCCGTGGCCTTGAGCAGCTGGTACGACAGCCAGGCGTTCTGGCCCGAGTCGCCGTCCACCGCCACCACCTTGGTCACCAGGTAGCCTGGCTCGGCCGCCCGGGGCACCAACTCGGTACAGGGCGCGGAGCCATTCTGCAGAGGGTACAGCACGAAGGGCGAGTTGTCGTTGGCGTCTAGCACCAGCACGCGCACCAGCGCCTCGCTGCTTAGCGCCGGGGAGCCGCGGTCTGTGGCGCCCACGCGGAACTCGATGGCCTGCAGGGCCTCGTAGTCCAGCGACCTGAGGGCGAACAGGTGGCCGTTGTCCGCGTTGATGGAGACCAGGGAGGCGAGGGGCAGGTGCGGGTCCTGGGGCGGCAGCAGCGAGTAGGTGACCTGGGCGTTGGTGCCTGAGTCTCTGTCTGTGGCGCTAACGCTGCCGATGTGCAGGGCGGGGCTGTTGTTCTCGCGGACGAACAGGGTGTAGGAGGTTTGGGTGAAGGCGGGGGCGTTGTCATTGACGTCGGAGACCAGCACGGTTATGTTGTGCTCAGTTTTCAGCCTGGGTGTCCCCAAGTCGGTGACGGTGATGGTGATGTTGTACTCAGTGTTCCTCTCTCGATCCAAAGGTTTCTCTGTTACCAGAGTATAGAAGCTCTCTACAGATGGCTTCAGGATGAAGGGGAGATCGTCCTGGATGGAGCACGCTGTCTTTCCATTGTCCCCAGAATCTCTGTCTCTAATCCTAAAAACAGCCACGACTGTCTCGGATGAGTTTTCTGCAATTGGACTAGTAAGTGAAGACAGGAGCAGCTCGGGTCGATTATCGTTTATATCTGTTACCTCAACCACCACAGTGCATTTTCCAGAAAGCCCGCCGCCGTCTTTGGCCTGAATAGTTAATGTGTAAGTTTGAATTGCCTCATAGTCCAGTTCCGCTTTAAGATGAAGACTGCCAGATGTTGGATTAATTTGAAACGTTTTGAGAATTATTTCAGTGGCATAAGAAAATGCATAGGCTATTTCCCCATTACTTCCGGTATCTAAATCTCTGGCTGACACGGAGACAACTATGGAACCAACGGGGCTATTTTCGGGCACCTGCACTTTGTAAAGCGACTGCAGAAAATCAGGGGCGTTGTCATTTATGTCTAGAACCAGGATGCGTACGAGGGCCGTCCCTGATCTGGGAGGAGAGCCGCCATCTAAAGCGGTGAGGGTTAAACTGAACTCTGGTATCTCTTCCCGATCCAGCACTTGATTCAGCACCAATTCGGGATAGATATTCCCCTCCCCACTATCATGGACATTAATATGGAAATACGCATTGGGGCTGATGGTGTAGTTACTCAGGCTGTTGGTTCCAACATCTGAATCCTGTGCACTTTCTAGGAGAAATGCCGCCCCTGGAGTTGTACTTTCTAATATTTTCAAGGAAATCTCTCTGTCTAGAAATACTGGAGAGTGATCATTGATGTCTCTGACCCTTAGTTCAGCACGGAAAATCTGAAAAGGTTTTTCCAATAACAACTGGAAAGGCAGCACACAGGGCTCTCTGGGGCCACACAGTTCCTCTCGGTCCAATTTCTCATTTAGAATTAAATCAGCAGTAAGCGGACTGAGCAGTAAAAATGGCAAGTTCTGGTCTGAAACAATTCTAGTTCCCCGGGCTCTCAGTTCCCCTACCCCTAACCCTAGGTCTTTCGCCAAATTGGTAAGAAAGGTGCCTCTCTCGGTTTCCTCCGCCACAAAATACCGAAGCGGTTCGGCGCCAGCCAAAGACATTCCCAGAAAAACACAAAGAAATAGGACTTGCCTTTTCTGCACAGCACGCACTACTCTGGCCTCCATTTTTCCTTGAATCAGTCTTTCAAAATGACTTCCACTCAGCCTCCAGCAGCTCTCACAAATGGCAGCAGCCGAATCCTTTGAAATGAGCTGAATAATACCAATGTTTGTGGGGAAGGATCCTTACTTTCCCCCAATTCCTATTACCACCTTTTCCTTTCCTACACTTTTCAGATTTCGTTTTTACTCTGGAATCTGTAACATCCTTTCTTTGGGAAGATATTTCTCTCTCTCTTTTTAGCCAGCAGCGCCACCTTGCGTTTTGTGGGTGTTATTCCCGTTATGAAGACTAGAGGAAAAAGATGGCGGATTGAAGGAATTCTGCAGCAAGAGTGATTTGTCCCCGGATTCTTTGCTGTTTCATTCCATCTTTATCCTCAAATGGTCACAGTAATGCTAGTAAGTAAAAGCTGATGTCGTTTTCCCCTGTGATAATCTGGATTCGTAGAAGAATTAATTTATTGTCTTCTTAAATCTAGGGGCATGCAACTAAACTCTGGCTCCCTACCGAAATCCTAAGAAAACCTCCTATTTTAAAAATGGATAATAAAAATATATATGAGAAAATGAAGCCTCTTCCTTGAAGTCAACAAATATTCGTTGGGGACATTTTATTTATTTGTAAAGTATTTAACAATAATAACGTGAATATGGCAGAATAATTGACCTTTTTCCAATTTCTTGTGAATTAAACAATTATTCCACTTTCCAGGTCTTACTCTTTACCCATGATATTTCTTGGAACACTTTCTGCCTTCCCCCAACCCGACCTTCGTCCTTCACCTGCTTTAAGTATTATATAGAAATTATTGTTCATCTATAATTCCAGTGACTAGAATCTCCAATATCCAATGAATACTCTTAAAATTAGTACTAGCAAGTAGGTCAATCTTGCATTTGTGGAAGTGCTTCTAGCATTTCATCTTCAACTATGATGGTTGATCTCAATTTGGGGTAAATATTCCTTTTTTGAATCAAGAAAGTTTTCTTTTTATTCTTTCATATTTTGAAGTGATTTTTGATAGCTGTTGAAATAATGCAGTTATTCTTTAGTTTCTGAATTATTGAGTTATTGATATAAATGGCATTTAACCATAATGTATTATTGTTTTAGTGCACAAATAGATATGATGTGTCAACATGGTTTTAGGATTTTTCTAGTTAATGTTGTTTTCCTTGGGTGTGTTTGCCTTTTATGGCTTTGGTATTAAACTGTTATACAGGCATCACAGAATGTGTTAAGGAGCTTTTTATCTATTTTATACAATAGTTTTAATAATTATATTATTCGATGTTTCTACATGCTTAATTCCAACTTGCCTTTTAAACTGGTTAGGTTTGGTGACTTCACTTGCAGTAGATCTATGACTACCATGTACATTTTACCTTTGGTTATTAATCTGTTCAGGTTTTGTATTTTTAAGTAACTTGCATTTTATTTTGAAAATCATTTTATCTAGTTTGCAAATTTCTTGGCATGTTTTCATTGTGCTATTTACCTTTAATTGTATCCCTATTTTTGTTAGTGATGTTTAGCATTTTATCTCCTTTTTGTTCTTGCTGAGACTTGCAAGAGCTCTACTGATATTTCGAAATGCATTTTTTTTCAAAATAATATGTGACCTTGTCCAAAATTAAATAGCACTAAGAGGCTTATAATAAAATACAATGCTTTTCTGCCCTTTTCCACATCACTTTTCTTAGTTCCCCTCCTAAGAGGTAGCCATTTTAAAACTTTTAGTTATCTCTTTGGTCACTAATCTGTTTTCTGATATATTTTGATAAATTAATTTTAGAAATTATCAATTGACTCCTTATTATGTTAGATTACATTTTAGGTATTTCAGATTTTCTTTTACTTACCATATATTGGGAGCATTATTGTGCATTAATTATATTTTCTTTTTCAATTTTTTCTTGAAGTTAATAATTGTCTTGCCTTTTCATTTATTGATTTTTTTTATCCCTATCACTTATTCATCCCACAGATACAATTGCCTCTCAGCACAATTTTCCCCATAGTCATTTCCATTCCTCCTGAGACTTCAATTTTTCTTTGAATAGGGCAGTTGCTTTCTATGCCTACTGCACAGCTATCATTCTGGATTTTTTCTTTGCTCTCATTCTTGGAATTCTTTGCCTTTTATACTGAATGTGTTTGCTAGTTCTGGGATTTTATAACTTGCCGTTTTTCAGTTTACTCTGTGGAATTAACTAGACCACATCCTCCAGTAGGTTCATATGATTGAAAAGATGATACAATGTTAAGAGGATTGCTAATGATATCCTTCAAAATCCCTGTCTCTCGAGTCAAATAGCTCCTTACTGGACTAGTTGTTCATTATGCCTGAGACTCAGTTGTCATCCTGGGATCCTCCTTCAACATCACCCAGAGATTCATTTCACTTCTGTCCTGTTTTGGATCTTCTCATTTCTGTTTCTTCTGTCTTGAATTGGGCTCTCATTTTGATAGATATCTTCCAGTAGTTTTCAGAGAAGGGTGTTTCAGAGTTAAATGTTTTTGTGATCTTAAATGTACTAAAATGTCTTTATTCTACCCTCAAACTTGATTAGTAGTTTGACTAAGTATAGAGTTTTAGCTTGAAAATAATTTTTCTTCAGAATTTTTGTTTTGTCAATGAGATTTCCAAGCCAATCTGTTTGCTAAGAAGTCTAAAGCTAATCTTATTTCTTATCTTCTATGTGTCATTGTCCCAAGAATTTTAAAATTAAACAATTACATGTTTTGGCTTGGGGTTATTTTCCATCCATTTTACAGTGTAATTGATGAGACATTTCATATAGGAAACTAATTTCCTCCTGATCTTAGAAATCTCCTTAAATTATTTCATTAATAATCTAACTCCCATTCCTTTTTTAGAATTTCTGTAATTCAGATGTTAGACCTCTGGTATGGTTCTCTAATTTCTTTATTTTTTTTCTCTCCTACTTGCCATTTTAAAATATTTTTGCAGTATTTTCTTGAACGTTTTCTTAACTTTGTCTTCAAGCCCTTATATTGAGATTTTTATTTCTTTATTAGGTTAGTATTTTCCTAGACTTATCTCTTTTATTTAAAGAGCTCTCTTTTGGACTTATTTCTTAGATGCAGTAACTTCTTTTTTCATCTGATGATATTAATAATAGCTTTTCCCCCAAGTTTTCTTCTTGCTGCAGACTTTCCATTTTCTCCAAGTTACCTTTTTACTCTTTGCTTTTCTTTAATTTCTGTATGCCTTTTCAGAAACTTTCTTCATGTGTTTGTTCTTAATTTAATTTGGGAGACTACAGAGCTGAGTGATGGCTCTGAGTAGGTTCGTAATTCTTGTCCACTTTGAGTTTTCATTCTAAAGTGAACTGGGAGCACTGATGGATGCGGAAACCTCAATGTCAGTGTGATTAGGTCTTTCTAGTTGGACTGGCCAGATTACCGCACTCTTTAAAATCCCCCATCCAAAAGGAAAAGATATAGATTGGAAAAGGTGAAGGATTAAGTGGGTGAAGAGGAGTACAGTTTTGCATCAGGATAGGCTAAGTTATGCTTCAATACCAAACAACTTCCCCAAATCTCAACAGCTTAACACAATGAAAGTTGATTTCTTTCTTATACTATATACCCTATATAGTTCAGCCTGGGGCCCTCCTCACTGCAGTCAGTCAAGGATCTAAACTTGTGAAGATTCCATCTTCACATATACTTCCGTGATCACTATAGTGGGAAAAGAAAATGTGTTAAACCATGCCTCCAAAAACTTCAGCCCAGAATGGATATATGTCACTTCTCACATTTTATTAACCAAAGAAAATTACATGGCTACACATATTTAAAAAGAAATAGAATTCAAATTCTACCATATGTCCAAGAAGGGGAGAACCAAAATATTTGTAATTGGTTCTAGTGACTATCATAGCATTTTAACAATCAACCAGAATTCAATATTTAGATGGTTACTTACTTTTGCTATCCATATTACCCATGCCCTCCATTTTGTTGGCAGCACCTCTCATATAATAACCCTGCTTTTTGTACTCATCAGAAAATAAAACTCCAGACTTCTGTTAGGGTCAAGGGGATAGGTAGGTTACTCAGTGACTGGAGTGGGGAAATGTGATCTAACTGCTAGAGATTTAACTGCTTTACAGGGAGCTTTAACACAATCTTTTTTATTTGGCATGCTACTATCATTTCCAGCGGATCTAGGATTGACATTTCAGATGCCTCTGTATGTCCCACCATCTAAATAGAATTGATTCTAGACCCATAGTCTAAGCAGGATTGATTCTCAGCTCTTCCCATTTACACTACAACTGGTAGTTGATTTGTCAGGTCTACTAAATCATTCATCTGTTTTCCAACTTCTAAGAGTTTTCCCTGTTGTCTTCTACATTATTCTCTTCATCCTTATTAAGTTTGTTTCTGAAAATATCTGTTCACTTTTTCTTAGTGCATTTTTAGAGGGAGCCAAATGAAAGGTACATGTCTCATACATCAGTTATACATAGAACCTAAAATATCCTTGGCTTTTTTAAAGAAATAACTTTTTGTTTAATTGGTCAAATATTATGTGGTTTTCTTCTGTATAATCAATTTGTGCTTTCATATTTTTAATTCATTCCTTTAATTTTCCTTATTTTAAAAAATTCTTGTTTTTATTCTGAATCATTTACTTTGTCCCTTTTTTCTCAATAAACCTTGATTTCTAAAATATGCATGTAAGTTTTACATTTTTCTCTATTCACCTTTTTACTCTTACCTTAAATATCACTTTATTAAAGAAACTTCTTATATCAGCTAGAATTATATTCTATATAACTTATAGATCTACGTTCTATATCAAATTAGCCTGAAGTTACAGACAAAGTCATAATAACAATGACTTAAACAAAATATAAAAGAAGGCTAGTGGCTGAAATGCACTCCATGATATCTGGGACCCAGTCTGGTTCCATCATTGATTTGCTATCTTCAGGACATGGCCTTTACTTCATTGTCGAATATAGTTGCCTAATAACCAGTCATTACATCCCCATTCATGCCAACAAAAAGAGGAAGGAAAGGGTGTGCTTTCACTTTTTTAAAAGATTATTTCCATAAGGTACTCCATGGCACTCGTGCTTGCTTTTATCTCACAGTCTATGATTGAGTTACAAGATGACACCTGGCTTCAAGAGAGGTTGAAGAATATAATCTATAGCTCACATACCTACATAAGCAGCTAAAATCAGAAGTATATTAGTAATAAATAAGGGGAGAATGTATATTTGGGTTAAAGTAGCCATCTATATCATATCCACTTAGACCTGACCTATTGCCCCAACTGCCCACTAGGAACAGATAGGGTCAAAAAAGTTATCCAGTTCAGAGCAGTTATTAAAGGAACATATGACTGCCTCTCTCCTTATTGGCGGTGTGGCTTGTATCCGAAAGAATTCTTGTTCACTGAATGCTAAGCCTACGAAGCAATAGAGAAATTAATTCAAGTGCTAGGACAAGGCCTTTTGAACAATGTTTCCCCAGTGTACTATACGGAATATGCCATCAATTCCTGTTTCATTTTACAAATTTTTTAAAAATTCAGAGTCTAGAAAGCATAAAACTCCATTTTTCAGACTTCCTAGAATTATTATTCTGTATGTAAATTAGGTTTTACCAATGAGATTCCTTCATGTGAGTCTTAGAATATAGGCAAAGGTTGTCTTCCACTGTTCACCAATAAGGTCAGAAAGATGTGAATGCTTGCAGCCAAGTCAGCATTCCTCTGTTTAGCCATCACCTTCATAAGGAACTGGAGACCACTGTGGCATCCAGACACTCTGTGTCAGTGTGCAGCCATCAGTTTTGGAGGTGGGAGAGGGCACTGTGGGAGCAACAACTTTGGTAGTAGTAGTAGCATCAGCTTCCTGATTCCTGTGCTGCAGCTGTGGTCATATGCCTTCAAAACCATTTCAGTGCTGACTGTCTTTCTTCTGCTTGTCCAGTTCTTCTAGTGATTTTATATAAGCATCTAAGTTCTTGTAGCTGATATCCTTTTTGGTTTTGGTTAGAGACACACAGAGTGGTTTTTGGTTTTTGTCCTGAACTCTGAATAATTCATCCAAACTCAAAATTTTATTCCTTCACTGAAATTATAAGTAATAGGAGCCTCTCAATTAGAGTTCGTAAAAGAAAAAAAAGTGTGAAACATAAAATCATCAAAGCTTTAAGGTACTAGTCCCTTAACCTGATACAACTTAGTTTAAGAATAGGGGAGAATAAAAAATTTCTGATGTACTCCTGAGAGACTAAAGATAAAAGTGTTTGATAAATTTGATGTTTATCTTTTTTAAAAAGCAGAACATGGTCTGAAGGTGAATAAAAATCTTTCTTCCTCCCTTCATGTGTAACACAGTAAGTCAAAATTAGTTTTAAAAATGTATTATTTGTAAAGAAATAATAAAGGGCTCAACATCACATTGTAAATGTTAAAAATGAAAGCTGAGTCACATATTTTAAATGACATATTATTAGGTGAACAAAGCAAGTATCAAATACTATAAATAATAAATGGGTATTTTATAAAGATAAAGAAATAAAATATTTTGTTATCATGTTTAGGCTTACTAAGCCAGATAAAATAACAGACTGAAATTTATTTATTACTTTATTCAACATTCATTCACCTATATTTATTTCAATACAGCCATGTGCTGCATAACAATGTTTGGTCAACTGTGGATGGCATATACAATGGTGGTCCTGGAAGATCATAATGGAGCTGAAAAATTTTTGTTGCCTAGTGATGCTATACCTATAGTAATGTCATAGTGCAATGCATTATCTGTTCTATGTTTAGATACACAAACACCATTGTGTTATAATTTTATCTAGTAGTCAGTACAGTAACATGATGTACAGGTTTGCAGCCTAGGAACAATAGGCTCTACTGGGTATCCTAGGTGTGTATAGTAGGCTACATTATCTGGATTTGTGTAAGTACACTCTATGATGTTGGAACAATAATGAAATTGCCTGATGACACAGTTTTCAGAATGTATTTCTGCTATTAAGCAATGAATGGCTGTGTATATTTTTCTAAGCCCGTAAGATAAAGAGCCCTCTCTGTGAGGAGAGTACTGTCTAGTGGAGAGGGGAGATTATTGATTTGTCTGAGCAGAGTACTCAGTTGATGAAACATTGGATTCAATGTATGTAAAGGAAAAATAGCCTAATTAATACATAATGGAAATGGTGGAAAAACTGAATCTTCAGGTTGAATAAACATTAGACAGAGCTTGTCATTTCTGAAAATGATAGTATTGATAATTCATATGACCCTCCTAAGGAAAACAAAATATAATGGACAAAACTTAAGAAAAAACTTCTAAACTAATGAAGAGCCAAAAACATAGTAGAAAATGGCAGAAAAAGCCCAATTTCTTATGGAAGCCTGTAATAGAGGGGTAAACAGAGTATCAGAACAACAGTTCTCATGCTCTCAGGGAATTTACAAATATTTGTACTCAGGCTTTGATCTGAAGCTATGTGGGATTAAAGAAATATAAATCAAGGCTCAGGTGTAACCACAGTTGCAGCATATTATAGAAAGATCCTCTTCATATTAAGGGACCCCTCAGGGATACATCCATAATGTAAATACACTGTAAACACAAGCAATCTAAACCTGCCCTCAGCCTCCAACTCCAGGGAATTACATAGAAATCTCCCTGATGTTAAGCAGAGCAGAAGAAAAAGAAAAAAAACAAACAAACCATGCCTGGGAAGTTGTATCTACATATTGGGGTGTGTGTATGTATTGAGATGGGGTCTTACTATACTGCCTAGGTGGGTATAGAACTCCTGAGCTCAAGTGATCTTCCCACCTCAGCCTCCTGAGTAGCTGGGACTACAGTTGCGCACCACTGCACGTGGCCCTCTTGTGTATTTGTATTTTGAATATACATAGGTTGAGATGCAAGGAGCCTCAAGCCATTTAATTAATTTGTGATGGTCCACTATTGATAGTGTTTCCAATATCCTGGCTGAAACAAATGAAAATCTCTTTTGAAAGATGGAACATGTGCAACCTAGGCTTTGTAGATACCCCACAAATAAATTTTCAAGGGCAATCAACCATGCATGTCCTACAAAGAAACAAAGACATCATGCATGAGAAGGAGCAGAAACAAAATAGAGTAGGCATAGGCCCACACAAACTTCAGATATTAGAACTATAAGGCAGATTTTAAAACAAAATATACTTACCATATATAAATAAATGACATACTTGAAAATATCTGCATGAGCAGATTGAAAAGGCACGAGGAGTTCCAGGGAAAAGTAATGTGTAATTACCGTAATCAAGACACAATCTGATAAAGATAATGAATTCCAAGGATAGAAAACAAGTTACCTACAGGTGAAGCAAACAGGCTTCAGAATTTCCCTGAGCAACATTTCATACCAAAACAGAATTGAAATGTCTACAAGATTCTGAGGGAAATAAATTATGGCTCAACTATTTTATACATAGCCAAGCTGTTGCTCAAGTACAAAGACAACAATGCAGCAAACAGGAAAGAATTCATTAAACCTTGTGCTAGTACTGATGAATTCTTACTGAAAAAAATACTACTTAAGGATAAAAATCAAGTGACTTATAGATGACTGTAGAAACTATGACAGAAGAACTAATGTTATATTTAATGTCAACAAATCTTTGAGGAAAAGAAAATCCATTGAAAAATTTTATACCCTGCTAAACTGCATTTCTCAAGCATGTGAAAAAATACAGCACCTATGAACTCTTATCTAAAGACTGACATCTGATGAAATCAAGCAAATCAAGCAATAAAACAACATAAATGATTCAGGTACAGGAAAACTAGCACAATATGACTGACAGTAAGGACTGCATTTTACTCCGGTTTGAGCACACTAGTTTTTCTCAGTTTTTTCCTGAAACTTTATGTAAATGATAGAGGGCAAGGGTTTAAAATAAACAAAGCTATAAAGACAAAAATAATGGGAAGAGAGTAAACCGTAGGGGAGAGATGTCACAAAAATTTTGGAAGATGTGAAGCACACAGACAATTGGTAACTGACAGTTTTCTTTTTGCTCTCAAATGAAAAGGAGGAAAGTTAGTAAGAAAATCAAATCTAGCCAAAGTAATAATCCAGATTGAGGACCCAGGGAGAGGCTAAAAACAACACTGGCTGAAAATATATATAAGGAGTATTTAGATCTGAGAATTCCTTTCCTAGTCAGTGAAGCAAGGCACTTTCCCTTTTCTCATCATGGCAGAAAATCGGAGGTGTAATATCCATAGTGGTTTAATAGGAAGGGCTCTGGACTACAGGACAACAGCACAACTTAGGTCAGGACTGAGATCTTAGTGAGAAAGTGGGCTAAGAAAAATTAAGACACTTTCTCTCAAACCAAGGAGCTTACAGAGTGCTAGGTGTCAAGTTTATAGTAACTTCCATCCTACCCATCCTTACTGAATTCCTCTCTGAAGAACAATGTGAGCCCAAGAGCGAAGACTTACAGATATTGACATTTTTTCTCCAAATAAAATGTTTCCTGTTTCGTTACCCTAAGGTGAGGTCCACCACTCAGTTAGTCTCACCCAAACATACAATGTTTATCAACTTTTAAGTGCCTTATTTTATAAAAGGAAAAAATAGCCTGGAAACAGTGGCTCATGCCTGTAATCCCAGCACTTTGGAAGGCTGAGATGGGTGGATCACCTGAGGTCAGGAGTTTGAGACCAGCCTGGTCAACATGGTGAAACCCCATCTCTAATAAAAATACAAAAAAATCAGCTGGGCGTGGTGGCAGGCGCCTGTAGTCCCAGCTACTCAGGAGACTGAGGCAGGAGAATCACTTAAACCCAAGAGGCGGAGGTTGCAGTGAGCTGAGATTGTACCACTGCACTCCAGTCTGGGCGACAGAGCAAGACTCTGTCTCAAAAAAAAAGAAAACAATACATAATTGGGGTAATCAAAATTTTAAAAAATCTTTTTTACTTCAAAGGACACTACCAATAAAGTGAAAACACAACTCAGAGAATGGCAGAAAGAATTTGTAAATCATGTATCTGATAAGAGTCTAGTATCTAGAATATGTAAAGAACTACTAACATTCCACAATTAAAATATTTTAAAAATTAGATTAGATAACTGGCAAAGAATTTGAGTATACATTTCTTTAAAGAAGATATTCCAATGAACAATAAACATATGAAGAGAAATATAACATCATTAGTCATTTAGGAAATGCAATTCAAACCACAATAGGATACTACTTCACACCTTCTAAGATGGCTATAATAACAAAAAATAAGTGTTGGTGAGGATGTAGACAAATTGGAACCCTCATACACTGTTGAGAGGAAAGTAAAATGGTATAGTCACTTTGGAAAGCAGTTTGATAATTCCTCCAAAAGTTATATAGAGTCAGTATGTGACCCAGTAATTCCAATCCTAGGTATACACCCAAGAGAAATGAAAATATGTTCACACAAAAACCCATACATGAATGTTCCTAGCAGCATTATTCATAATAGCCAAATCGTGGAAATAAACCCAAATGCCCACCAACTGATGAACAAACAGAATGTGGTACATTCATACAATGGGATATTATTTAGCCATAGAAAAGAACAAAGTGCTGATGCATGCTATAACATGAATGAACCTTGAAAACATTATGTTAAGTGAAAGAAGCCAGACATATTCTGTGATTCAATTTACATGAAATGTCTAGAACAGGCAAATCCAAAGAAACATAAAGTTGATTAGTGGTTTCCAGGGGCTGGAAGGAGGAGGGAATGGGGATTGACTGCTTATGCGTAACAGGTTTCTTTTTTGTGCTGATGAAAATGTGAAAAATGTTCTGGAATTAGATAGTGGTAATAATTGTACAGCCCTTGGAATATATTAAAAACCACCAAACTCAATTTTTAAAAAAGTGAATATTATGGTATGTGAATTGTATCTCACCAAAGAATTTTAAAACTGCAAGGCTACTATAGAAATAAATATGCAGAGACCAAGAAAAAGCTTTTTGAAAGTAAAATGATGATAGCAAAAGCTCAAAATTCAGCCATAGAGGAAATTTACTGGAATCCAGGAAAATAAAGACAGAAGATAGAACAAGGATAAGAAAAATTAAACATCAAACCAGGTTACTATACAACTAACAGAAATTGCAGAATAAAAAACCAAAAACCATTTAGTAGAGGAAATAATTTTTTAATTAAAAAAACCCTAACAAGCCTGTTCTAGTCTGAAGAACATGTGTCAAGATTGGCAAGTCTCATTGAGTAATTAGTGCAATAAAAGACCAAAATTCTTACACTATGACACAATGATGAAATTCTAGAACACTGGAGATACATACAAGAACCTTAATATATCTGGAGCAGGGTTTCTCAGCTTCAGCACTGTTGGCAGCTGTGACCATCAAAAATGTTTGCAGACATTGCCAAAAGTTTGATAATTGCCAAACATTTACCAAAGATGGCAAAATTGCCATTGGTTGAGAATCAGGGATCTAGAAGGAAAATAAAGTTTCTCAGAAAAGAATGAGTAATCAGAATGTTGATGATCATCTCAACTTTGGTGATTAGAAGACAACAGAGGAATGTCTTCAAAATACTAGCAGCAAATAATTCCTAACCTATAATTCCACACCCAACAAAATCTTCAAATAGACATTTGAGTTTCTGACATCTGAAATTTTTTATATTCAAACGATCAAAAGATTTATTACCAAATATTCTTCTGACAGTTAAGGGAGAAAACCAAACAAGAGGAAGATGTAACATCCAGAAGAGGAAATCAAATGCAAGAGGAAGATAAATTCCCAAGTTGGTAGGAAAAGCAAACTGCCAGCTGTGCAGTAGGTCTAGAGAGCAAACAATGTACAATGGAACAAGACTCTGAATAGCTCCAGGATGGCTCCAGGAGAAAAGAATAGAACCAATAGATTTCTTTATGAGTTTAACTTAAGCTTCAGACTTTACAAAATTTGTGGATAATTTTTAAAAATGTACATAGAAAAGTAGTTGAAAAAGAAGGCAATTATGACCTTAAAGGTAAAAAATAGGCTTTTTCCTTTTACTCTTAAGGCTTAGGTGTAAGTAACATTTTTATGGTGAAATTATATAAACATTATCTAAACAGAATTTTGATATTGCTAGGTAGAGGAAATGTGCAAGTTGTGTGTGTGTCTGTGTGTGTACCCCTTAAAAACTGGATATCCAAAACTGGGATTTGAGAAAAAGCACTTTATAAGCATATGTGATTTTAAAAATAGGGAAGTAAATATGGGAAAACACATAAGAACATCAAAAGTGGTTACCCTGGGCAGTCAGACTTGAATAAAATTGAAAAAAAAGTAGCATTATATGACTTTTAAATTAAAATTTAAAAAATATGAAATGCTGGCCAGGTGTGGTGGCTCACACCTGTAATTCCAGCACTTTGGGAGGCCGAGGAAGGTGGATTACCTGAAGTCAGGAGTTCGAGACCAGCCTGACCAACAGGTGAAACCCCATCTCTACCAAAAATACAAAATCAGCCAGGCATGGTGACACATGCCTGTCATCCCAGGTACTTGGGAGGCTGAGGCAGGAGAATTGCTTGAACCCGGGAGGTGGAGGCTGCAATGAGCCAGGATCGCGCTACTATACTCCAGCCTGGGCAGTAAGAGTGAAACTCTGTCTAAAAAAACAATATGAAATGTCTAAACAATTATGGCAAGTATTCTTTCAAAATGTATTGTAAATGTTATAAGTATTGATAAGGTAATATATATTTAATTCTAAAAGGATAAGTAAGATTAAGAAAGAAGAGAAAGGGTATAAAATGTTTATCTGCTCATTTTTAAGCAGATGGTTAAGTAATGCTAATGTCTTAATATGCATCTAATCTTGCTTTTTAAACTTTACAGGGACTACTTATCAAAGCTTAAGCAAGTTCTATAGTTTCACACTTCGTTTTATTGTATTCAATCTGATCATTTTAATCAGAAGCTATCAATTTATTATAGATCATTTTATAAAATTATTTTCATCTATTACTTTATTCTTATATGCATCCATTGAAATATTTTAGAATTATGTTGACTTAATGAAATTAGTTCTGATGGTGGAATAATGATGCTAATTTGCTTTCTTTTGTACTTACTGTATGTTTGAATCATACGTTTATATATTTATTTATTTATTTATTTTTGAGATGGAATCTGTCTCTGTCACCCAAGCTGGACTACAGTGGCATGATCTCAGCTCACTGCAACCTCCACCTCCCAGGCACAAGGAATTCTCCTGCCTTAGCCTCCCGAGTAACTAGGATTACAGGCACTCACCACCATGCCCAGCTAATTTTTGTGTTTTTAGTGGAGATGGGTTTCATCATGTTGACCAGACTGGTCTCGAACTCCTGACCTCAGGTGATCCACCCACCTCGCCTCCCAAAGTGCTAGGATTACAGATGTGAGCCACTGCACCCCAGTTGCTATATATTATTTTAAAAGAAGGAGAATCATTATTTACATACCAAAGCCATTTATTATTTTTTTAAAAAGCAATCACAAGTCAACCAACCTTTTTTCTATTATTTTTTCATGTAATAGGAGTTGAATCCTTTAGAATAACACCCGATGGTCTATAAATATCAATTTTGAAAGAAAAAATTCAAGAGAGAAAACATCACCTAGGTAAAATATTGGTTCATTTGAGGGAAGAGTAGTGTTTTTGAAACAACACAACAGAAATGCAACAATTTACAAGATTACTAAAATTTTTGCATAAATGAAAAGTATTTTTTAAACTAAAAGCTGTGATTTACAATAGACTTAGAGTCATGCTGATGATAATCAGAAAGTTAGAAACACCATTCTCTTAATCATAGCGTATCAATGAACAAGTTCAAATATTGGGAACCTGAAAACACCTGTGAGTTTCAAAATCTGACCAAACAAAAACAACAACCCTAGGAAACACCATTTATCTGCTATTGTGTGCACATGCTATAACTAACATAGCTGACAACCACCACAACAAAAATTAGAGGGAATGGAAAATAGTCCAGCAGGCTGAAATAGCTATAAATATAACAGCCATTACTAATGTGTGAATATGTGACTGTGTGAATGAGAGAATTGGGAACTTACAGATGAATAGTGAATTCTATGATTTATCACGACCTGTTGTCAGATTCCTAATTGAACCCAAAATCATTCCTGGAGTTGGAGTTTGCCTCGCTGTCCCTGCCAGTCCCTTCACCCAAGAAGTTGGGAAGTATCGGTTTAAGAAACTTGAACTGGCTCTCAGAGCTTTCTGCCAGGTAAACTTCATACTGATAATTCTGGGACAGGGTCCCGGTGCCGCTCATGTCCACCAGATGCCCTGGAAAGGCGCCCTCGGGCACCAAGTAGCGACCCACCGAGGCCGCCCTGCTCCTCCTGCACAGCCGCACCGCCACGAACAGGAGCAACGACAAGAGGAAGAGCGACGACACCGAAGCCAACGCGACCACCAGGTAGACGGTGAGCGAGTCGGCCTGGGCTTGGGCCGGGGCCGCCTCCGGGAGCGGCAGGTAGGGCTGGGAGAAGCTGTCCACCAGGAGCACGTGCAACGTGGCAGTGGCCGAGCGCGGAGGCTCGCCGTTGTCCTTGACCAGCACCACCAGCCTGTGCTTGGCCGCGTCGCGCTCGCTCAGCAGCCTGGAGGTGCGCACCTCGCCATTGTGAGCCCACACGCCAAAGAGCCCGGGCTCCGTGGCCTTGAGCAACTGGTACGACAGCCAGGCGTTCTGGCCCGAGTCGCCGTCCACCGCCACCACCTTGGTCACCAGGTAGCCCGGCTCGGCCGCCCGGGGCACCAGCTC
>NW_012107742.1:953431-959173 GCF_000951045.1 Mandrillus leucophaeus | reverse complement strand
CACCAGCTCTGTGCAGGGCGCGGAGCCGTTCTGCAGCGGGTACAGCACGAAGGGCGAGTTGTCGTTGGCGTCCAGCACCAGCACGCGCACCAGCGCCTCGCTGTTCAGCGCCGGGAAGCCGCGGTCTGCGGCGCCCACGCGGAACTCGAACTCCTGCAGGGCCTCGTAGTCCAGCGATCGGAGGGCAAACAGGTGGCCGTTGTCTGTGTTGATGGAGACCAGGGAGGCGAGGGGCAGGTGCGGGTCCTGGGGTGGCAGCAGCGAGTAGGTGACCTGGGCGTTGGTGCCTGAGTCTCTGTCTGTGGCGCTGACGCTGCCGATGTGCAGGGCGGGGCTGTTGTTCTCGCGGACAAACAGGTTATAGGAGGTTTGGGTGAAGGCGGGGGCGTTGTCGTTGACGTCGGAGACCCGCACGGTTATGTTGTACTCGGTTTTCAGCCTGGGTGTCCCCAAGTCTGTGACAGTAATGGTGATGTTGTACTCGGCCCAGCTCTCTCTATCTAGCGCTCCTTCCGTTAACACGGTGTAGAAATTTTCTAAGGTAGGCTTTATAAGGAAAGGGAGGTGGTCTTGGATGGAACACATCATTTTTCCATTGTTCCCAGAGTCCGGATCCGAAATTCCGAAAACAGCGACCACTGTTTCTGGGGAGTTTTCTGGGATATCACTGATGAGTAAGGACATGGTAAGTTCCGGTGCGTTGTCGTTTATATCCATCACTTCTATGGCTACGGTGCATTTTCCTGAAAGACCCCCACCGTCTGAGGCCTCAACTTCCATATGGTAAGATTGAATTTCCTCAAAATCCAACGCCTTTTTTAATCTAATTTCTCCCGTGATTGAGTTTATTTCAAAGGCCTGAATGATTTGATTTGAGTATTGAAAAAATGAGTAGGAGAGCTCCCCGTGGGTCCCAGCATCTAAATCCCTGGCAGAGACGGTGATGACGAGGGAACCTATAGGGGCGTTTTCTGGGACCTGCACCTCGTACAGCCGCTGAGTAAATTCAGGGACGTTGTCATTGATATCTACAATCACTATGAGAACATGGGAAGTCCCAATTCTGGGCGGTGACCCACCATCCAGCGCTGTGAGGGTTAACCTGAGCTGGGGCTGCTCCTCGCGGTCCAGCGCTTGATCCAGCACGAGCTCTGGGTATTTCTTGCCGTCGCTGTGATTGCGAGTGAAAAGGTGGAAATAGGAGTTGGTGCTAATTGTGTAGTTCTGAACTGTGTTGCTACCTACGTCCAAATCTTGAGCTATTTTCAAAGGAAATGAAGTCCCTGGATGGCTGCCTTCAGAGATTTTCAGGAGGATTTCATTTTCCAAGAATTCTGGGGCATGGTCATTTACATCTTGGAGCTGTAGTTCACCTTGAATAAACTGCACCGGATTTTTCAATAACATCTGGAAATGCAGTATACATGGATCTATGTCACTGCACAACTCCTCCCGGTCCAATTTTTCTTTTAGGAGCAAATTCCCACTCTTCTGTTCGAGCTGCAAATACTGTTTATTCCCTTTGGAAAGAATCCGGGCGCCCCTTGCGGCCAGTTCCCCTACACCCAGCCCCAGATCTTTTGCTAAGTTGGCCACAAAAGAGCCGCTGTCCCTCTCTTCTAGAACTGAATACTTAATGGTAGCGCTGCCCGCCTCCCACAGTAGTAATAAGAAAATAATGGCGGTCACTTGCCTTTTCTCTGGTGCTTTGGGGAGCGGCGTCTCCATCATTCCTCAGGGTCCAAAAGATGCCGTATTAATCACAAAATAATTGCTTTACAGCCAACTCAGCTATCTTGATTTAAATATCTTGAGTTAGTTCTTTTTAACATGGACCGACATGGGATGGCTGCCTCTCTGAAACCTTCTATCCCCAGTGGTGAAAAAGTGTTTCCTTTTCGAGCTGTCAGAAAACCCGCACAGCTTTTAAGGAGACACTGATGCTGCAGTTTTTCACTCTTAGCCTGCAGCGCCACCAAGCGTTCTGCTTTACAACTTCAGATAATTTTCATTTCAAAGCACACTGTATACTGTGATAGCTAAAACATAAAGCAGGCCTTTTAGGTCATAGCCTGTTATATACTCCCTTTTCCCCTGCCTATTATGTGGCCTTGTTCAGGTAGCTAAGAATGGTTGTTACAGCAAAAGTAATGTCTATATCTGTATTCATCTTCCTTATAAAGGTGCAAGTTCAGCACACAAAACTCTGCTCCAGGCAAATTCATTTACTAACAAGTATTTACCTGTACGGACATTCATGTAGCTTCTTGGGATAATACAGTAAATGAAACATAAAAATTCTTGCTCTTGGAGAATTTACATTCTATTAAAAAATGCTAATTTGTTCTATTTTACTGGAAGAAATCATGAACTTTCAAAATCTAGTTTCTCTCTCAAATTGCAATGTGCCTGTAACTCCTGAAAGAAAATAAAAATATTGTTTCTTGTTAGTCTCTGGTCTACATAACCATTGTGGGTTTTTTTTTTTGTTTGTTTGTTTTTGTTTGTTTTTTGAGACACGGTCTCGCGTTGTTGCCCAGGCTGAAGTGCAGTGGCCTCAATCTTGGCCCATTGCAACCTCTGTCTCCCAGGTTCAAGCGATTTTCCTGACTCATCCTCCTGAGAAGCTGGGACTACAGGTGCGTGATACAACACCAGACTAATTTTTGTAGTTTTAGTAGACATGACATTTCACCATATTGGCCAGGCTGGTCTCGAACTCCTGGCCTCAAGTGATCCGCCTGCCTTGGCCTCCCAAAGTGCTGGGATTACAGGCATGAGCTACCATACCTGGCCACCATTTAGGATTTTTTCCTTTATAAATTTATTATGTGCAATGCCCAGTGAAATTTATAGAAAAAGGTGGTTTGTCTTATTAAAAATCAGTATAGGCCGGGTGTGGTGGTTCACACCTGTAACCCCAACACTTTGGGAGGTGGATCACTGGGGGCCAGGAGTTCGACACCAGTTTGGCCAATATGGTGAAACCTCGTTTCTACTAAAAATATAAGAATTAGTCAGGTGTGGTGGCACACACCTGTAGTCCCAGCTACTCGTGAGGCTGAGTCAGAAGAATCACTTGAACCCAGCAGGCGGAGGTTGCAGTGAGCTGAGATCATGCCACTGCACTTCAGCCTGAGTAACAGAGCAAGACTCTGTCTCAAAAAAAAAAAAAAAAAAATCAATATAAGCTCAGAATCTACGCAATGTCTTTTCTACAAATGTAAAGAAGACAACAAAGTTGACAAAGTCAAAAATACACTTTCTGGGGAAGGGTATTGACCTGTCTGCATTGGACAGGATACCACCCCAGTGTACATTCTCTAGGATTAAGGGGATGGGGATATTGAAAAACACTACTGCTTCAACTAAAAGCCAAGTGACTGGAGTGAGAACAATGGAAGAAGGAATCTCACCAAGGAAGAATGCTGTTCTAAGGAGGAGAGGGTATATATCTGAGAACACAAAACAGTAAATGTTCTCCACACTTATTTAATCAGTTGGTAATCATCCATGACAGTCAGTTCACTTATCTGGACACAAAACACAGTCAAATGTAACTTAGTTCAGCCCAGTTCCACTTCAATTAAGGATAAAAATAAAATAGTTGGTCAGGTGTGGTGGCTCATGCCTGTAATCCCAGCACTTTGGGAGGCTGAGGCGGGTGGATCATGAGGTCAGGAGTTCGACACCAGCCTGGTCAAGATGGGCAAACCCCATCTCTACTAAAAATATAAAAAATAGCTGGATGTGGTGGCATGCACCTATAATCCTAGCTACTAAGGAGACTGAGGCAGGAGAATCACTTGAACCTGGGAGGCTGAGGTTGCAGTGAGCCAAGATCGTGCCACTGTGTTCCAACCTGGGCAACAAGAGCAAAACTCCGTCTCAAAATAAAATAAAATAGTCACTGAATGGTCATTTTAATATACATTGCTTACCTTTGATAGAAAGTTGAAAGAGGGATTTTTAAATGAAATATCACAAATACAACTGACACAAATAAGACTAAATATGGGATAAACTGTGAAGGTAAATGGTTTTATGGTTAATACAGGCAAATGATGCTTACACAACACTAGTAGGGAAAATCTGATGTTACCAACTAACCTGCCACTAATACCTTATTTAGATTTTGGTAGATACCAAATATCTTGAGAAAGTGAGAGGAGGAGTTTGGCAAATATAATTTGAAAGCCCTTCAACTTTCAAATTGTTAAACAAAGACAAAAAGATAAACCGTGCGGTTAAGAATTTTATTTTCTGTAGTGGTATGTAGGGTGAGTAGAAGAGTCAAGAGTGTTTTCTGTTTTGAAGGAAAGCAATAGTGATTTGACTAAGAAGTGATATTTCATACTTTCACTCATTGGCAAGGATATTTTGTTGTACAGAGGATATTAGCATTTTGCTGTAGATACAATAGTGTTTTTAAAAATCAGTACTAGAATGTTAGTAATGTTCAGCAAATATTTATTAAGCATTTATAATTGGTACGACTTTTTTTTTTTTTGAAGACCATCATGTTCTTACATGAGGCTCACAAACTAATGTGATGACACTTCAGTAAAGTCTATAGTCACAAAAATTTTGGATTGACTATTATGGGATACTAAAATATGCATAAGTATGAATGGCTACTTTAGTGTTTAGCCATCATTAGTTCTTATTTTTAGTGTTACACACTGTAGGAGTTACTGCAAAATGAGACACTGGAGGATTAAATAATATGAAATACTCACATTTTAAAAACAGTCCTACATAGCAATAGTGAAACAACTCTTACCAATAGCTAGAAATACAATCTTACTTAAGGATTTACAATACTTTTTTTGGGGTAGGGGAAGAATAGATAATTTAATTTCAAAAGTTTAAAATTATGCAAATAAAAATTTACTTTGTGTTCATATTGTCAAGTACCCTCAAGTGAAGTAATAAACTCCTAAGCATGAACAGGAAATACTAAGACACCCAGTATCTTACTTTATATAAAATTTCAACCTAAAGAATAGAGGTAAATTAAAAAGAAACAGAACATGTAACTTTAAGTTAAAAGAGATCTCCAAACATAAGTAAGATTTAGTAAAATAATTCCACACTTAACTGAATGGGAAGCTATTCGGAAGGGCGGGGGTTTCTTCCATTTCTCTCTCAGTGCCCTGAGGAGGGAAGTTGGGGATAATCGGCTTCAGGAACTTGAACTCATTTGTTCCTGAGCCTCCCATCATACACACCTCGTACTGGTAGCTCTGGGACAGGGTCCTGGTGCCGCTCACGTCCACCAGATGCCCTGGAAAGGGGCCCTCGGGCACCGAGCAGCGACCCACCGAGGTCGCCCTGCTCCTCTTGCACAGCCGCACCGCCACGAACAGGAGCAACGACAAGAGGAAGAGCGACGACACCGAGGCCAATGCCACCACCAGGTAGACGGTGAGAGAGTCGGCCTGGGCCTGGGCCGCGGCTGCCTCCGGGAGCGGCAGGTAGGGCTGGGAGAAGCCGTCCACTAGGAGCAAGTGCAGCGTGGCGGTAGCCGAGCGCGGAGGCTCGCCATTGTCCTTGACCAGCACCACCAGCCTGTGCTTGGCCGCGTCGCGCTCACTCAGCAACCTGGAGGTGCGCACCTCGCCATTGTGCGCCCACACACCGAACAGCCCGGGCTCCGTGGCCTTGAGCAGCTGGTACGACAGCCAGGCGTTCTGGCCCGAGTCGCCGTCCACCGCCACCACCTTGGTCACCAGGTAGCCC
>NW_012107742.1:941241-953141 GCF_000951045.1 Mandrillus leucophaeus | reverse complement strand
TGCGGGTCCTGGGGCGGCAATAGCGAGTAGGTGACCTGGGCGTTGGTGCCTGAGTCTCTGTCTGTGGCGCTGACACTGCCGATGTGCAGGGCGGGGCTGTTGTTCTCGCGGACGAACAGGGTGTAGGAGGTTTGGGTGAAGGCGGGGGCGTTGTCATTGACGTCGGAGACCAGCACGGTTATGCTCTGCTGGGTTTTCAGCCTGGGTGTCCCCAAATCAGTAACGGTGATGGTGATGTTGTACTCGGCTCTGCTCTCTCTGTCCAGTGCCCCATCTGTTACCAGGGTGTAGAAATTCTCCACGGAAGGTCTTAGTAGAAAAGGGAGATTGTTCTCTATTGAACAAATAACCTGTTGGTTATGCCCAGAGTCTGCATCTGAAACACTGAAAACTGCCACTATGATCTCTGGCAAGTTTTCTGGGATGGGGCTGATGAAGAACGACATGGTGAGTTCAGGGGCGTTGTCATTCACGTCCAGGACCCTGACGACTAAAGAACATTTTCCTGATAGGCCCCCACCATCTGTAGCCTCAACATCCACGTCATAAGACTGAACTTCCTCAAAATCCAAAGCCTTTCTCAACCGAATTTCTCCTGTGATTGCGTTTATTTCGAACGGTTGGTTGATGTCATCGACTTGAAACAGGGCGTAAGATACCTTCCCAAACGATCCTGCATCTAAATCTCTGGCTGAGACGGTAATAACCAGAGAGCCGAGGGGATTGTTCTCAGGGATTTGCGCCTCATAGAGCTCCTGAGCAAACTCGGGGATGTTGTCATTGATGTCCAAAACCTGGATGTGAATCTCGGAGGTCCCTGACCGGGGCGGAGACCCACCATCCAGCGCGGTGAGCGTTAGCGTGAGTCGGGGCTGCTCCTCGCGGTCCAACGGTTTGTCCAGCACCAGCTCCGGGAACTTCCTGCCTTCGCTGCGATTGCGGGTGAGAACGTGGAAGTGAGGGTTGGAGCTGATTGTGTAGCTCTGAAGGCCGTTGCTGCCAGTGTCTAAATCGTGTGCCATTTTCAAAGGAAATATCTTTCCTGGCATAGTAATTTCTGATATTTTCAGGAGCATTTCTCTGGCAGGGAATTCCGGGGCGTGGTCATTTATATCTCTGACTCGCAAGGAAGCCTGAAAAAACTGCAAGGGGTTTTCCAGTAACACTTGGAAAGGTAGCACACACGGCTCAGTGGAGCCACACAGTTCCTCCCGGTCCAGTTTTTCATTTAGCAGTAAATCATGGGTCTGTGGATCAAGCTGCAAATGTTGTCTGTTCCCTTTGAAAACAATCCGAGCTCCCCGTGCAGCCAGCTCCCCCACCCTCAATCCCAGGTCCTTTGTCAAGTTGGCCACAAACGTGCCACTATCTGTCTCCTCCAATACGGAATACTGAATCGATTCAGCACCTACCTCTCCCCAAAGCATCAATAAAATGAAGAACGCCACTTGCCTTTTCTTGTTCTGTACTTTAGTTTGCATCGTGTCTATTGTCTGATTACAGAAGAAAAATCCTTTTCAGCTCCCAATCACCACATCCACCGTCGACCCTCTCAGATGTCTTTGCAGAGATTTTTAAATTCGTTCTTACAACTTGTCTGGCGACGACTGCCTTCCCGGACACATCTATCTCAGCTTTAGCTGTAAATGTGGTCTGTATTTTTACTTGGCTTCCGGGTGAAACAGAGTCCACCGAGTCTGCAGAGCTTTCATTCACTCTCTTAGCTTGTACCGCCACCTCGCGTTCAAACTAATAACTTCATGAGATGTTTCAGGTCAATAGCATTTCCGAAATCTGAGCATTATAAAGACTTTTAAGTCGAGTCAGTGTTTCTCAGACTGAGTGCGTGGACCACATGCATAAATAATTGCTTGCGAGCTTTGGTTTCTTTGTGTGTACGTTTTTGCTTTTAAGCCAATTCCTGGGTTCACTCCCCTCTAGAACTTGAATCAAATTTCCTGGTGGTGCTAATTAAGGAGAAAGATTGAAGTGCAGATTCTACACTTCAATCTTTCTCCTTTGATTCTTCAGCAGCGCAATTTATCTCTGATGAGCCATTTAATCCATGAGTCCAAGAGGTACACTATTTAATTGTCCCAACAAACAATGCAAAACAATGAAGTTTGTTAGCAACAATAATGGTAAAATAAACAATAAATTATCTAAATTATACACTCATAAATGGCATGAACAAAAAACTTACTTTGTTATACAGTTACACCTGCACAGTAAAAAGAACAATTAGGCTATTGGCAGGGAAACTGAGGCAAAAAAGTATTTATGATACACGTATATAAGTAAATTAAAGTATTTAAAAGAGGGACTAGCAGCAAGGCGCTGGTGCGTGTGCTGGTGCTGGACGCCAACCACAACTCGCCCTTCGTGCTGTACCCTCTGCAGAATGGCTCCGCGCCCTGTACCGAGTTGGTGCCCCGGGCGGCCGAGCCAGGCTACCTGGTGACCAAGGTGGTGGCGGTGGACGGCGACTCGGGCCAGAACGCCTGGCTGTTGTACCAGCACAAAATTGTTTAAAAATATTATACAAAATTACCTTCAGGCTATTTGTATAAGATGTATATGAAACTTAAATGAATTTCATGTTTAGACTTGGTTCTTATTCCCAAGATATCCCAGTATGTACATGCGAATATTCTAATATCTAAAAATCTGAAACTGAAACACTTCTGGTCTCAAGCATTTCAGACAAGGGCTGCTCAACTTGTCATTACAGACTAACTAAATAAAATTAATTTTAACATACTTTACAATGTTATTTAGTTAGTATTTGAAGGTTTTCCTCTTATCTTTCCATTATTCATTTTTAGTTTAATTTCATTGTGCTTAGAGAACCCACTCTGTATGATTTCACTATTAATTTGGTTGAGGTTGGTTTTACGGCTGAGGTTGTGGTTATCTTACATAGGTTCTGTGAGCATTTGAAAATAATGTGTATTCTGGTATTGTTTATTCTGGTGTATTCTGGTATTTTTTATTCTGGTATATTCTGGTATTGGAGTGTTCTAGTGTATTCTGGTATTGGAGTGTTCTGGTGTATTCCGGTATTGGAGTGTTTTATAAATATTAATCAGATGCTGTTAGTTGATGGTATTATTGAGTTCTTCTGTATCGCTGCTGATTTTCTGCCTTGTTGGTCTATCAATTGTTGAAGGTCATTGAAGTCTCCAATTGTAATTGTGGATTTCTCTATTTCTCCTTCTGTCAGTTTTTGCTTCATACATTTTGCAGTTTTGTATATATACATTTGGGATTGCTATGTGTTCTTCTTTTATCATTATACAATATCCTGCTGTGTCTCTGATATGTCCTATGCAGTCTCTGATTATTTTCTTTGCTTTCATGTTTACTTTATATGATGATTTTCTTTGCTCTCATGTCTACTTTATATGACCTTATGGCTACTCCTGCTTTATTAATTAATTTATTTAGTTAGTTATTCTTATTTTTATTTATTTCTTTATTTTTGAGACAGAGTTTTGCTCTTGTCTCCCAGGCTGGCGTGCAATGGTGTGATCTCAGCTCACAGCAACCTTCACCTCCCAGGTTTGAGCAATTCTCCTGCCTCAGCCTCTGGAGTAGCTGGGATTACAGGTGCCTGCCACCACAGCAGCTGATTTTGTATTTTTAGTAGAGACAGGGTTTCACCATGTTGACCAGGCTGGTCTCAAATTCCTGACCTTAGGTGATCCTCCTGCCTCAGCCTCCCAAAGTGCTGTGATTACAGGTGTGAGTCACTGCACCCAGCTCCTGCTTTATTTTTTCATTAATAATTGTATACATTTTTGTCTTTTTACTTTCAAACTGCATATAACATTATATTTGAAAGTAAGTTTGATACATATAGTTGGGTCATAATTTTTCAAACCCATTCTCCCAACGTTTTTGTTTTAACTGATGTGCTCAAACCATTTACATTTAACATAATTATAGATTAGTAGAGATTAACTCTGCCATTTTTTGTTTCCTGTTTGTTTTCTCTGTTTTTTTGTTTGTTTCTCCGTTTTCATTTTTCTACCTTCCTGTGGGTTATTGGAACATTTTTTAGAATTCTGTTTTGATTTAGTTGTAGTGTGTGTGTGTTTTTTTTAGTGTATCACTTTTTATAGCTTTTTACTGATTACTCTAGGTATTATACTATATATACACAACTTATCAGTTTACTGATTGATATCAGTAACCGATATTTTTACCAGTTCAAATGAAGCATAGAAAATGTACCTTCCTTAGTGTCCTTTTGCTCTCCTTCATTTATAACATGTTTTAAATATTTCCTGTACATACACTTAGGACCACATTTAGAAAGTATTATAATGTTGGATTCAACCACCAAACATAATTTTGGAACCTCAAGAGAAAAAGAAAAGTCTGTTGTATTTACTCATATTTTTGTTTCCTGTGTTGTTTCTTCCTTCTTGATGTTCCAAGATTGCTTTTTAAATTGTTTCCTTTCTGTTTGGAGAACTTGCATTAGCAAATATTTTAAGGTAGGTATACTGGCAACAAATTCTTTTCCTGAAGGGTAGTTTCACTGGATGTAGGATTTTGGGATGACAGTTGTTTTCTTTCAGCACTTAAAAAATATTGTGCAACTTCCTTCTAGCCTCCGTGATTTCTGATGAGGAATCTACTCTCATTCAAATCGTTACTGCCTTGTGGGTAAGGTGTCATTTCTCCTTCACTGCTTTAAAGATATTTTGTCCTTAGTTTGCAGAAATTTCACTATGATGCCTCTTGGTGTGGATTCCTTTGGGTGTATCCTGTTTGGGATTTGTTCGGCTTCTTGAATCTCTGGTTTATGCCTTTTGCCAATGTGCTTAGTTTCCAGCCATTATTCCTTTGAGTACTTTTTTTTAGCTCCACCCTCCTTCTGGCCTTCTTTTGGGACTCCAGTGACACAAAGGTTAGATCTTTTGGTATGGCCCCACAGGTTCCTGAGCCTCTGTTCATTTTTTATGGTCTATTTTCTCTTTCCTCTTCAGAATGGGTAATTTCTATTGTTCCATTTTCTGGTTCATTGATTTTTTGTTCCTTCCATTCTGCTGTGGAGCCCATTATCTTGAGTTTTTATTTCAGTTATTATATCTGGGTTTGTTTTTTTGTTTTGTTTTGTTTTGTTTTTATTTATTTATTTATTTTTTAGACAGAGTCTTGCTCTGTCACCCAGGCTAGAGTGCAGCGGGGCAATCTTGGCTCACTGCAACCTCCCCGCCTCCTGGGTTCAAGTGATTCTCCTGCCTCAGCCTCCCAAGTAGTTGGGGTAACAGGCATGCACCACCACGCCTGGTTAATTTTGTGTTTTTAGTAGAGACGCGGTTTCACCATGTTGGCCAGGCTGGTCTCGAATTCCTGACCTCAGGTGATCCACCCATCTCGGCCTCTCAAAGTGCTGGGATTACAGGCGTGAACCACTACACCCGGCCCCATTATTGTATCTTTAATTTCTAAAATTTCCACAGGGATTTCTTTATATCTTTGATTTCTTTGCTGAGACTGTTTTTCATTTGTTTCAAATATGTTCATAATTGCTCATTAAAACATTTTGATGAGGTCTGTATATAAATATTTGTCAGATAATTCTAACAACTGTCATCTTGGTGTCATCATCTCTTTGCTGTCTTTTTCATTCACTTTAATATTTTCCTGATTCCTGGTATGACCCAGATAATCCCTTCCTGGATGTGCCTGTACCCAAAAGGAACCTTTGCCGAAATGAATGAGGCAATATATTCAAGAATGCTCATAGCAGCATTGTTTATAGTAACAAAACTCTTAGAACAACCAAAAAGTAAATCATTAGTAAAAAGAATTTAAAGTTCATAGTACTCCATTTATGTAATGGAATACTATGGAAGAGTTAAGTGAATGAACTGAATTAACATGTATAAATTCAATAGCATAATGATTAAAAAGAGCAAGCTCACAGAGGATCCATACTATATAAATTCATTTATATAAATTGCAAAGACAGATGAAACTAAATGGTAAATCATTTAGGAATACAAGCTTTTCTATTGCAACTATAAAGAAGAACAAACAGTTAAGTAAAAATTCAGAAAACTGGTTCTTTTTCATAGGGTTGAAAGATGTTATGATGGAGGCATAACATCTTGGCATCATTCTAATTCTTAAGCTGGGTAATGGGTAGATGAGTGACCATGTTATTAGTGTTTATTATTATTATTGTACATACATGTTGTACGCACTCTTTTGAATTTTGATAGATTTTAAAATAGAAAAAAGTAAAAAACAAACAGCAATTTCTGAGCTGGGCATGGTAGTATCTGCCTGCTACTCAAGAGCCAAGGCAAGAGGATCACTTGAGCTGAGAAGTTCAAAACTAGCCTGGGTAACATAGCAAGACCTGGTCACTTAAAAAAAAAAAAAATTTAATAAACATGAAGCAATTTCTCTGGGGTCAGGTTGCCTGGAGTCAAATTCTACATCCACCTCTTATTAGCTAGGTGATTGTTGAAATCCTAACCCCCAACATGATGGTAGGAAACAGGGCTTTGAGTGGTAATTAGGTTATGAAGAAGCAGCCCTGAATGAGATTAGTGCACTTATGAAAGTGATTCTACAGAGCTGTCTTGCATTTTTTCTGCCATGTGAGGATACAAGGAGAAGTCAGCGCTCTGAAACCTGGAAGAGGACCCTTACCAGAACTCAACCACGCTGGCACCCTGATTCTGGACTTCCAACCTCTACAACTGTAAAAAATTACTTTCTGTTATTTATAAGCCACTCAATCTATAGTATTTGTTACAGCAGCCCAAACTCATTAGGACAGTGACCTTGGGCAAATTGCTTTACCTCTGTGTGTTACAGTTTGTTCACCTTGAACATGTTGACACTAATTGTACCATTATTTTGAGGATTAAATGAGATATGTATAAAGTATTCAGAAAATAGCCAAGTACACCGAAAGTATGTAGTAGTAATAATAGTACATAATATATAATAATGTTTAATAACAAAGTTTGTAGAAACTTGAATATGCCACTAAGACTAAAATTTCATTAGAAATACTCAAAAATAAAGTGAGAGACTTCAGAACATAGAAGAAAAGCTAAAGATGTAAAATAAAAGAGAATATAAGAAACAGAGAAATAATTGAGAATATTCAATATCTGACAAGCATAAGTTTCAGAAGGAAATAACAAGATTAAACGTAGGGATACAACATTAAGAAAATGATAGTAGAAATGGGCCAGGTACAGTGGCTCACACCTGTAATCCCAGCACTTTGGGAGGCTGATGCAGGTAGAACACTTAAGGCCAGGAGTTCAAGACCAGCCTAGCCAATATGGTGAAACCCCAACTCTATTTAAAAAAAAAAAAAAAAAAAATCAAAAAAAAATTAGCTGGATGTGGTGGTGTGCACCTATAGTCCTACCTACTCAGGAGGCTGAGTCGGGAAAATCGTTTGAACCCAGGAGGCAGAGGTTGCAGTGAGCAAGACTGCAGATTGCACCACTGCACTCCAGCCTGGGCGACAAAGTGAGATCTGTCTCAAAATAATAATAATAATAATAATAATAATAGAAATGAAGTAATCCCAGAGATAAAAAGGTATAAATTGTTAGAATACACAAGTACATTGAGTGTTCAGCAAAATGAATGAAAAAATTATAATACTATTATGAAATTCAAGACATCTAAAAAGAAGAGAGAAAATTCTGAGGGAAGGAGACACAAAAAATTCTTTTCTCTACAGAAATATGGAAAGAGAGAGAGAGAGAGATGGGGGTATAAAAAATCAAGAATCACACTGGCATAAAATTTTTAATCAAAAATTATGAATCAATAATCAATATATTAATGATTTTAAATTTCCAAGCAATAATTCTGTATCTGACAAAATAATCAATTAAATATGAAGGAAAACTAAATGCATTTTCAGACTGGCAGCGATGCAGAAAGTTGTTTTTTTGTGAACCCTCCCTTAGGAAGACATTTCAGGATATATTGTAGCAAAGAGAGGGAATAAAAAGGGAGACAAGTGATCTGACTCAACCAGGAGAGGTATGAAGACAAGGTGACAGTTTTGTACAGACTTAGAGATCATTTAGTCCAGATGGAAGCAGAAAGCTAGAGGGCTTCAGGTTAGGAAATGTGGTAAAGTGAATTATTGATTGAGATTTTGAAAATATCTTTTGAAAAGCCAACTAATGAAGTTTAAAATGATGAATCTATTTGGTCTTGATTTTAGGAACATACTGTTTTCAATGGTACAGGAAGCACAACATTGGATCCAAAGAGCAGGAAAGATAGTCCCTATCACTAAAAAATAAAGTGAGAGACATCAGGATATAGAAGAAAAGCTAAAAATGTAAAATAAAGGAAATATAAGGAACAGAAAAATAACTAAGAATATTCAATATCTTTTTTCGTTTGTTTTTTAAAATTTTCATTAAGAATATTTAATAATGGACAAGCACAAATCTCAGATGGGAATAACAAGATTAAACTTAGGGATACACTATTAAGAAAATAATAGTAGAAATGAAGTAATCTCAGATCTAAGATTACTTATATCCCTAAGTAATCCCAGACTACTTAGAGGTTTCAGTAAGTAATATGGCTCAGCAATGAACAATATTTTGAGAAGATAATCAGCCCAACAACCTGGAACTGTTCTGACACTTATAGGTCGGTCATAATCTTCTCCTATTGAATGCAAACAATTTCATACAACACCAAGACCAGAAAATAACCTTGTAACCCTGATGGAGCAAGACTTCATGCTTGAGGAGACAATGTCTAAAACAAAAAAGAAAAAACAGAAGAGCTCTTTTTCCTTGCTAGTATGAGCGAATGCTGCTTATTTACCAATTACAGATTTAATTTCAGTGTTTTTCCCACTTCCTAAGTGAAATTCATTAAAATAATACAGAATTACCCCAATTTTCTGAAAGCATCCAATCCAGAGCTAACCTGTACTTGTTGCATCTCTGTTAAAAACACCTAACAGAAGACCAAATCCTATAACTCCTTTGTAAGACTCTGTTACTAAAGTGGCCCCTGTTTCCTACTGTGAGCAGTCTCCTTCATTGCAACAAGTCAATAAACCCAACTTTGCTCTGATACGGTGTGTTCTTGGTAATTTGGGACTGCAGGGCATTCATAATTTATATAGTCATGAAAAGTAAATTTTAAATATTATCTTCATGTTCTAAAATATATCTATAGACAAGACAAGTAATTCTTAGCTATGGTTGTAAAAATGTAAAATGTAAAAGTAGAAGTTAACTGAGAGAGGTTGGAAAGTGTAAGAGAGAAACAGATATAAAAGGAAGAATAAGAATGATATTCTTTTTTTTTTTTTTTTTTTTTTGAGACGGAGTCTCGCCCTGTGCCCCAGGTTCACACCATTCTCCTGCCTCAGCCTCCCAAGTAGCTGGGACTACAGGCGCCCGGCTAATTTTTTGTATTTTTAGTAGAGACGGGGTTTCACCGTGTTACCCAGGGATGGTCTCGATCTCCTGACCTTGTGATCCGCCCGCCTCGGCCTCCCAAAGTGCTGGGATTACAGGTGTGAGCCACCGCGCCCGGCCAAGAATGATATTCTTTTTTTCCATACAAAAATCTAATGAAACTGTTATTACTGGAACAATAAAGAGAGGTTTCAGTTTGACCAGAGAAGTACCCAAAAATGGTAATATAGCTTTATCCGAAAAACAAAAGATTGAAGTTGTTTTAAGTGTGCTAGTTACTCAGCAATCTTAATAGGAAATTGTCTAAAGTTTGTGAAAGTTACTATATTAGTTTGCGAGGGGTACTGTAACAAATACCACAGACTGGGTGGCTTAAACAACAGACATTTCTTTCCTCACAGTTTTGGAATCTAGAAGTCCAAGATCAAAGTGTTGGCAGGGTTGGTTTCATTTGGAGGCCTCTCTCTTTGGCTTGTAGATGGCTATCTTCTTCTAGTGTCTTCACATAAACATCCCTCTGTGTGTTCACATGTCTGGCATCTCTTTATGTTCTAATCTCCTCGTCTTATAAGTACAGCAGTTATATCGGATTAAGATCTGCCCTGATGACCCATTTTAATGTGATTACCTCTTTTTTTAAAGGCCTATCTTTAAATATAGTCACATTCTGAGGTAGTGGGAGTTAGGGTTTCAACATATGAATTTGAGGGGGATTTGGGAACACAGTTCAGCTCATAATGGTTACAAACATATTCCTTAGTGATAAGAAAGTAAATATAAGAAGAGTTTTAAAAAATGTATAAAGTGCTTGCCAATGGGATAAAATGAAAAAACAGACAATACTAGTTTGTTGGCAGAAATGTGGAAAAATTTGTACATCCAGATACTGGGGATAGCAGTGTAAATTAGTACAACCACTGGAAGACTATTGGGAAATGTCTACTAAAAGTAAACATGTACTTACAAGATGGGCAACAATTCCACTTCTAGGCATATACCCAACAAAACTGCATATACAGGTTGCCAAAAGGCATGTTAAAATAATGGTTATAGCAGTATCATTTGTAACAGCCAAACTTTGCCCTATCCCAAATACTGATCTAAAGGATAGAAAATAAATTATAGTATATTCATACAGTGGAATATTATACAGCAATGAGAATGAAAGGACTAAACTTAAAAGCTGTATTATGGATAAATTTCATAAACATAATGCTGAGTGAAAAAAGCCAGACACAAGCAGTTCATACTCTATTACTCTGTTTATATAAATTATAGTATAGGAAGTCAGCATATTTGCCATACTTGGGCTAGTAGTGATTGTAAGGAGTAATTTGTGTGGCACCTGGGGTGCCAGTGATGTTTCATTTCCTCTTCAAGTTGCTGGTACTAAATATGTTACTTTGTGAATATATATTGAGTTGAACATAAAGGATTTGTTCACTTTTCTTCATGTAAGTAATAATTCAATTACACTGTTTTTTAAAAGTTTGCTAATAGGAATCAGGGCTGCAAAAAAGAGTAAATAGAAGATTGCTGCCTTTTACATATTTTTTTCACATATTTATTAGCATATGTATGTATTTGTCTTTGTTTTAAACAATTAAAATACAATGATTTGAAACATTTTTAATTTTTGCATTTTAGCATCAAATATATAATACTTGAGTGTCATGAAATAGAATGGATAGAATATATAGAAAATAAAATTAATATTTGATTTTATTAAGATGGTTTATCACAACAAGTACCAACAAGAAGAGAAAAATATCTCAGGAAAATCAACAGCATGCATGGATTTGGAATGACCCTATGTAAATAAATGCAATGAAATAAAATTGAGTTTTCAATACTTGGACAGAATAAAGTTCAGCAGACAAATCCATTAAAAAGGGAAATAAAAGCTAAATCTCAAGGTGAAATTTTTGTCCATGACACTCTCGAATTCTAGATCTGAAAAAGTTTGGGATAAATGGCAGAAAACAATGTGTCATAACGAGATCTCTAATTTAATCCAAAGTTATTCCGGAAGGCGGCAGTTTTCCCTATTTCTTCACCAGTGCCCTGGGGCAAAAGGTTAGGAATAATAGGCTTCAGGAACTTGAACTCGCCGGTCCCTGAGTCTCCGGTCAGACACACCTCGTACTGGTAGCTCTGGGACAGGGTCCCGGTGCCGCTTACGTCCACCAGATGCCCTGGAAAGGGGCCCTCGGGCACCGAGCAGCGACCCACTAAGTCCTCCCTGCTCCTCCTGCACAGCCGCACCGCCACGAACAGGAGCACCGACAAAAGGAAGAGCGACGACACCGAGGCCAATGCCACCACCAGGTAGACGGTGAGCCAGTCGGCCTCGGCCTGGGCCGGGGCCGCCTCCGGGAGCGGCAGGTAGGGCTGGGAGAAGCCATCCACCAGGAGCACGTGCAGCGTGGCAGTGGCCGAGCGCGGAGG
>NW_012107742.1:889774-940971 GCF_000951045.1 Mandrillus leucophaeus | reverse complement strand
GCACGAAGGGCGAGTTGTCGTTGGCGTCCAACACCAGCACGCGCACCAGCGCCTCGCTGCTCAGCTCCGGGGAGCCGCGGTCTGTGGCGCCCACGCGGAACTCGAACGCCTGCAGGGCCTCGTAGTCCAGCGACCTGAGGGCGAACAGGTGGCCGTTGTCTGCGTTGATGGAGACCAGGGAGACAAGGGGCAGGTGAGGGTCCTGGGGCGGCAGTAGCGAGTAGGTGACCAGGGCGTTGGTACCTGAATCTCTGTCTGTGGCGCTGACACTGCCGATGTGCAGGGCGGGGCTGTTGTTCTCACGGACGAAGAGGGTGTAGGAGGTTTGGGTGAAGGCGGGGGCGTTGTCATTGACGTCGGAAACCAGCACGGTTATGTTGTGCTCGGTTTTCAGCCTGGGTGTCCCCAAGTCGGTGACGGTGATAGTGATGTTGTACTCGGCTTGGCTTTCTCTGTCCAGTGTTCTCTGTGTCACTAGGGTGTAAAAGTTTTTTAATGTGGGCTTCAAAAGAAAGGGGAGATCATTCTGAATGGAACAAATCATCCTACCGTTGTCCCCGGAGTCTGGATCAGAAACACTGAAAACAGCAACTATAGTTTCTGGGGCATTTTCTGGGGTAGGGCTGGAGAGCGTCGACATGGTGAGTTCAGGGGCGTTGTCATTCACATCCACCACTTCTATAGCCACAGTGCATTTTCCTGAAAGGCCCCCACCATCTGTGGCTACAATTTCCACGTTATAATACGGAGTTGCCTCGAAATCCAATGCCCTTTTCAGGCGAATTTCTCCTGTTTTTTCGTCTATTGCAAATGGTTGAGTAACTTCATCGCCTTGGAATAGAGCATAGGCTACACTTCCGTACGCTCCTGCATCTAAATCTCGGGCGGAGACAGCGACAACTAAGGAGTTAAGGGGGCTGTTCTCGGGCACCTGTACCTCATAGAGTGATTGCAAAAATTCAGGGGGGTTGTCATTATTGTCCAAGACGACAATGCGAACTGTGGTGGTCCCAGACCTGGGCGGAGCACCACCATCCAGTGCAGTGAGTGTTAAGCTGAGCTCAGGCCGCTCCTCCCGGTCCAGAGCTTTGTCCAGCACCAGCTCTGGGTATTTTCTGCCATCTCCGCGATTATGAGTAGCAACATGAAAGTGGGAATTTGTGCTGATTGTGTAGTTCTGAACAGTGTTGCTACCTATGTCAAAGTCCTGGGCTATTTTTAAAGGAAACACAGTCCCTGGCTGGGTGCTTTCTGGGATTTTTAGGAGCATTTCCCTCTCTGGGAACTCTGGAGAATGGTCATTTATATCTGTGAGCTGCAGATCAGTTTGAAAAAACTGCACTGGGTTTTCTAGTAAGAGTTGGAAATGCAATATACAGGGTTCTGTCGTCCCGCACATCACCTCCCTGTCTAGTTTTTCATATAGAAGCAAATTGCCGGTCTTTATATCAAGCTGCAAGAGCTCTTTGTCTCCTTTGTAATGGATTCGCGCGCTCCGAGTGGCCAGTTCCCCCACCCTAAGACCAAGGTCTTTTGCCAGGTTGGCCACAGAATAGCCACTTTCTGTTTCTTCTGGTATGGAATACCTAACTGCCTCAGAGCCAGCCTCCCACAAAAGCAACAGTATAGCAAGAAACATAACTTGCCTTTTCTGTGGCGTTTTTGCTAGCGCAGTCTCCATTGTTCAGACCCGGTCCAGAAGGCGCAGTTTCTTTAACTCTGTATACAATCCACCCAGATGATTTGCTTAAATAACCGCGAATCCGATCTTTCTTAACTGATTTCCACAAGAACGACGCCCATTCTGAAGATCTAGCCACTAGATCTTACCTAAAATGCGTCCTTCTTTTAGGAAGCATTCAGGCTTTGGATTTCTCAGCTTAATGGCGTCTGAGTTATCCGCAGAGCCCACTATCCACACTCTTAGCCTGCAGCGCCACCAGGCGTCCTAATTTACTATTGCATATAGTATTTGCCATTTCATCCTAAATTCTAACCCTGACGTGTATGCATACCCTTTTGTCCCATAAGCTCTCCCGGTGGTATCTCCAGCTCTTAGTTACTGAAAGTTCTAAATAAACGTTGTGGAGTTAATTTTCAGTGAGAGAATACTTTTGAGAAAAAACTAAAATTATATATTAATCTCCATAAAAGTACCCTTGAGTACACAAATATAACTTTATTTGGTGTTTCTTATTTGATTATATTAAATAAGTGATCATGAATAGCTATAGAGATTTAAAGTTTAAGAAAAATTACTTTCACTTTGAAGTAAACACCAATAACACCCAGAAAATGGCACAAATCATAGGTGTACAACTCAATGAATTTCGCAAAGTGAACGCACTCCTATAAGTAGAACCTAGATCAAAAATACTACCCAAACCCAAGTCCCCACCTGCTATTGTCTGGTTACTGCCCTCTCCCCAAAAGATAAGCACTGTCCTGACTTCTGTTGTCATAGGTTTTTTTTTTTTTTTAACTTTATACAAACGGAGTTATAGATTGTTACTCTCATGTGTCTGGCTTCTTCTCCTCAATATTATGTTTGTCAAATTGATCTGTGGCATCTTGTTCTTATTTGTTTTATTCTCATTGCTTTTTATTATTCTGTTGTATGAATATACTATGATTTGTTTATTCATTTTCCAGTTTATGAACGTTGTTTTTTTTTCCAGGTTTAAACTATTTTGGGTAGTACTGGTATAAACATCCTTGTACTAGTCTTTTGGTGACCACATGTATGTGTTTATGTTGAATATTTTCAAAGGATTTGGATTGCTGTGCATTAAGGTGTGCACATATATGTTGCTTTAGCAGATAATGGGAAAGTTTTCTCAAGTAGTTGTACTAATACCAGCAAAGTATGAGAGTTCCAGTTGCTCCACATTCTTGTCAACATTTGATGCTATCTTTTCCATTTTAAACCACTCTAGTTAGTGTTTGGTGATCTCATATTGTAATTTTAGTTAGCATTTTCCCCAGTGATTAAACAATTTGAGCACATTTTCCTGTTTATCGGCCATTAGGATACAATCCTGTGAAGGGCTTACACAAACCTTTTTACTTTTTTGGGGGGAGGCATTTGCCTGTTTGCTTATTGATCTGCAGAAGTTTCTCATATATTCTGGGTATAAGTCCTTTTTCAGATATATGTATTGCAAATATCTTTTCCCACTCTATGGTTTATATTTCAAGTCTATTATGTGTCTTTGATGAATACGATTTCTTCACTTTAGTCAGATTTGTCAATAATTTTCATTTATGATTAGCATTTTTTGTGTTCTATTTAAATGTTCACATACTCCAAGGTCATGAAAATATTCTTATATGATGTATTTTGAAAGATTAATTATTCCACTTTTCACATTTAGAGCTATAATCAACCTGAAATTAACTTTTCAAGTGAATGAGGTTGGAGTCAAAAATTTTAAAATATAAGTATCTGAATGCCTTAAACTTTTGCACCATCTATTTAAAAAACAATCCATTTTCCATTGTTTTTGAAATGTCATCTTTGTTATAAATTAGGTAACCATAGCTCTGAAGATGTTTTATTCAATCTTGTTTATCCTATAATAACTCATTGTGTTAATTATTATGGCTTTATCATGAGTTTTGTTATCTAAGAAGTAAGTTATCCAGTTTTTTAAAAGTAGACTTTAATTTTTAGAATGGTTTCAGGTTCACAGCAAAAATGAGAGTAAAGTACAGAGATTTCATACATACGCCTGTCCCCACACAAGCACAGCCTCACCCATTATCAACATCCTCCACCAGAGTGGTTCATTTGCTACAGCTGATGAATCTACATTGGCATGTCATTATAACCTGGAGTCCATAGTTTACATTAGGGCTCACTCTTGGTGCTGTATATTCTATGGCTTTGGACAAATTAAAAATGATGTGTATTCACCTTTATAGTGTCATACAAAGTAGTTTCACTGCCCTAAAAATCCCCTGTGCTACACTTATTTATACCTCCCTCCCTCCCCTAGAACCCAATGTAAATGGATTTTCTTACTCTCTCCACAGTGCTGCTTTTCCTAGAGCACCATGTAGTTGAAATCATACAGTATGTAGTCTTTTCAGACTGGCTTCTTTCACTTAGTAATATCCATTTAGATTTCCTCAATGTCTTTTCATGGGTTGGTAGCTCATTTCTTTTTGATACTGAATAGTATTCTGCAGGTTGAATGAACTGCAGTTGTTTATCCATTCACCTACTAACCGACATCTTGGTTGCCTCCAAGTTTTGGCAATTATGAATGAAACTGGTATAAATATCCATGTGCAGGTTTTTGTGTGAACATAAATTTTCAACTCCTTTGGGAAAATACTAAGGAACATGAGTGCTGGATAACATGGTAAGAGTATATTTTGTTTTGTATCAAGCTACCAAACTGTCTTCCAAAGTGTCTGTACCATTTTGCATTCCCACCAGCAATGAAAGAGCTCCTGTTGCTCTCATTACCAGCATTTGGCACTGTTAGTATCCTGGAGTTTGGCCTTTCTAATAGGTGTGTAGTCGTATTTCACTGTTATTTTAATTTACATTTCCCTGTTAATATATGAAATGGAGAATCTTTTCATTTGTTTATTTGCCACCTGTATATCTTCTTTGGTGAGGTGTCTGTTAAGGTCTTTGGCTCATTTTTAAATTGGGTTCTTGTTGCTGAGTTTCAGTCATTCTTTGCGTATTTTGAATAACAGTCCTTTATCAGATATGTCTTTTGCAAATATTTTCTCCTAGTTTATGTCTTGTCTTTTCATTCTCTTCATAGTATCTTTTGCAGAGCAGAAAGTTTTAATTTTAATGAAGTCCAGCTTATTAACTCTTGCTTCTATGGATCATGACTTTGGTGTAGTATCTCTAGTTTGGTTCCTTTTCGTCAAGGTTCCTTTGGTTATTACTGTTTTTGTATTTTCAAATAAACTTAACATTCAGCTCATTAATTTTCACAAAGAAAGCTGCTGACATTTTGTTTAAGATTTTATTGAATCTATAGAATGACTAAGGGAGAGCTGACATATTCCCAACACTGAGTCTTCCAACTAGTGAACATTGTATACTCCCGTAATTATTTAGATCTTCTTTAAGCTTTCTCAATATTTTAGTTTTCAATGTAGAAGTCTTATAAATATTCAACTAGATTTGTTTATAAATAGCTGCTATTTTTGAAATTATTGTGCATAATATTTAAATTTTTCACTTTTTTGTTGCTATATAGAAATAGAACTCATGTTTGTATGTTGACCTTGTATCCAGTGGCATTGTTAACTTCATTTGTTAATTCTAGTAGCCTGTAGATTCTTCATGGCTTTCAATGTATACAATCATGTCTACTTAAAAAGACATTTTTATTTTTTCCCCTCGAATCAGAGTGCCTTTTATTCCTTCTTTGCTTTATTCCGCTGTTTAGGACCTGTGATAGAATACTAAATTGGAGAAGAAAAGACAGGTATCCTTGTTTCATTCTTGATCTCCAGGGGAAAGTTTTTGAAAATTTGTCATTAATGATGTTTCCTGTAGGTTTTTAAAATCACTCTGAAAGTTCCCTTTGATTTTAGTTTGCTAATAATTTTACCACTACTGTGTGTTGAATTTTGTTACATGATTTTTTCCTGTATCTGTTGAAATAATCATGTTTTTTTCTTTATCTTTTAATATGGTAAATTACAATGATCAATTTTCAAATATTAAACTGTCTCTGTATTCCTAAAATAAACTCCATTTTCCAATTATTATTTCTCTTTCATACATTTTAAATTTTTATTTGCTAATATTTTTAAAAATGAATTTTCCATATATATTTATAAAAAAGAACAGTTGGTAATTTTTGTTTCTTATAATATCCTATTCAGGTTTGAATGTTATAACCTGTTCAGATTTATGCTGGCACCCAAATGATTTGGAAAATGTTGTCTATTTTTCTACTCTCTGAAGGAGTTTGTACAAATTAGTGATAATTTTGACATAAGTATTTGGGAGAATTCACTTCTGTGAATTAGAGTGGGAAGGTTTTTAATGAACAACTTTCATTAATATAATAGATATGACTAATCAGATCTTAATTTTGTCCTGTTTTTAAAGGATGGTTTCTGTTTTACATAAATTGTCAAGTTTGTTGGCATAAAATTGTTCATAATATTTCCTTTTTATATTTTAAATGTCTGTAGGTTGGTAGTTTTTTTGTTTGTTTGTTTTGTTTTGTTCTTTTTTTGAGACGGAGTCTCGCTCTGTCGCCCAGGCTGGTGGGCAGTGGCGCGATCTCCGCTCACTGCAAGCTCTGCCTCCCGGGTTCACGCCATTCTCCTGCCTCAGCTTCCCGAGTAGCTGGGACTACAGGCGCCCACCATCACGCCGGGCTAATTTTTTGTATTTTTAGTAGAGACGGGGTTTCACCATGTTGACCAGGCTGGTTTCAAATTCCTGACGTCGTGATCCGCCCGTCTCTGCCTCCTGAACTGCTGGGATTACAGGTGTGAGCCACTGTGCCCGGCCTCAATTCTTTTTTAAATATTTGAGGCTTCATTCATGACAAAGAACATGAACAATTTTTATATATCCCACAAGCATGTAAGAAGAATGTGTATGCTCCAGTGTGCTATGTATGTCAATTTATTTGAATATGATGTTCGTGTGGTTCGGATCTTCAATATTTTTTGTATGTATGTGTTTTTTCTTCTTATTCTAACAGGAATTGAGAGAGTTGTATTAAATCTCCCAGTGTAACTGGGTTTGTCTACTTTGTATTCTGTCAACTTTATATATTTTGTAGTTATCTAATTGGGATGTATTCAGGCTTAAAACTAACATATTTCTGGTATATTTACCTCTAAAACTTCTCTTTATCTCTAGTAATGTATCTTTCCTTGAAGTCTCTTTTCTCTTACATAAGTATACCTACTTAGATTTATTTTGGTTAGTGTTTATATAACTATATACCTTATCCAATTCTTTAAATCTTCACTCTTTCTGTGTTCACACACACACACTTATTTGATAGCACAGAGTTGAGTTTTTCTTTAGTCTGACAATTTTTGTTGTTTAATTGGATTATTTAATCCAAATAAAATTAATATAATATCTGATCTCTTTCCATTCATACTTCCATCTAATTATTTTTCTATTTGTCACTAAAGTTTAATTTTTCTTTTGGATTATTCAAATATTTTTAATTTTTCTTTCTTCAATTACTGTTTTATTACTTTGAGGGTTAGCCAAGAAATTACAGCATGCAACTTCAATATACAAGAATCTAATACACATTATTAATTTTACTACTTGCATGATAATGCTTACAGTCTTAACACTTTTTAACTCTATTTATACCTTTGCCTTTTACATTATTGTTATAAATTTAAATTTTATATATAATTTAAATCCTTTAAGAAATTAGTATTAATATTATTGCCTTGTATAATCAATATTCAATCAACATTCATTTACATTGACCTTTCTTATTGCTCTTCATTTATTCCTGCAATTCTGTGATTTCTTTTGGATTGTTTTCCTTCTGTCTAATGCATTTCATTAAAAGTATTTCTTGGCCAGATGCGGTAGCTCACACCTGTAATCCCAACACCTTCAGAGGCCAAGGTGGGCAGATCCCTTGAGGTCAGGAGTTTAAGACCAGCCGGGCTAACATGGTGAAACCCTGTCTCTACTAAAAATAGAAAAATTGGCCAGGTGTGGCGGCACATGTCTGTAATCCCAGCTACTCAGGAGGCTGAGATGGGGAGAATAGCTTGAACCCAGGAGGTGGAGATTGCAGTGAGCCGAGATTGTGCCACTGCACTCCAGCCTGGGCAACAGAGTGAGACTCTGTCAAAAAAAAAAAAAAAAAAAAAAAAAAAAAAAAAAGTATTTCTTTTCATGCAGGTATGACTGTCGTTAATTCTTAATTTTTGTCTGAAAACTGCATTCATTTTTGAAGGATATGTTTGCTGGCAATAGAATTCTAGCCTGGTAGTAATTTTCTTTCAGGACTTTAAAGATGTCATTCCTTTGTCTTTTGATTTCCTGATTTATGTTGAAAAGTCAACTCTCCATTTTACTGATGCTCCTTTAACAGGAATGTATTATTTCTTATATGATTGGTTTTAAAATTATCTCTTTGACTTTGGTCTTGAGAAGCTCTCCTATGATATGCCTAAGTGGGCTTTGTTTTTATTTAGCCTGTTATTATTTATTTCTTGAATATCTTGAAAGATTAAGGATTTTCACCAACTTTGGAAAATTCTTTATCATTATCTCTTCAAATATTGCTTATTCCTCATTCTTGTTGTCTCTTTTAGTATGTTAGCATTTTTAAAAATTACATTCCATATATCACTAATGTTCTTTTCTGTATTTTTTATTATTTTATTCTTTGTGCTTACATTTGGATGTTAATATTGAATTGACTTGCATCCACTAATCCTGTATTCTTTTATGACTATGACATTAAACCATTTAAATAGTTTTAATTTCAGATTATATAATTTTTCAGTTCTAGAACTAACTTCCACTTTTAAAGTTCAATTCTCCAGTGAAATTATCTCTTTATTTTCTCTATTGTTCTTTATTTTTAACATATTAGTCTTACTTATTTTAACATCATTCAGTTAATTTTAATATCTGAATCATCTATGGGTAATTTTTTAGTCTGTTTTTTGTTCCTTTGGTTTTATTCATGTTATCCAGTTTTTGGTGTGTGTATCTAGGAATTTTTTATTGAATGCTGAATATTTACATAAAAAGCTATCCAAGGTTAAGATACTATCTTCCTCCAACAAGAGTTCACCTTTTCCTCTGTTAACTTGATAGAGTTCTGTCTAAACAAATCATCTCAACTGAAACAGGCACTGGGTTTTGTCAAGGTTCCGGCTCTCCAGAATTTTCAGCTGAGAACTTGGTATATTCTCCACAGCCCCTTCCCATGGCAGGTCCTAAACTCTAATGTTTCTGTAACAAGACTATTAAAAGTTCACTTTGCTTTTCAGAAATTTTCCAATTAGGTTTTTAGTTTTTTTCCCTGGGCTTCCCTGAGTTTGACAAGTGTCCTGAGGGGAAAATTTGGCCATGAACTTGAATCTTCCAGTGGACCCCAAGTTACTCTGTCTCTGACAAAAGCTTTTTGTTTGTTCTCAGACTTAGCATATTTCCTCAGGGTAAAACTCCTATTAGGAATCAGTTTTCACCTCCAAGAATTTTCCTTCTCAGGAATCTTGGCCCATTCAGATCTTATTATATTGTCTGTTTTCAGTTACTTCAAACAGATAATTTTACATTTTAACGAATTTTTAGAGTTGCTTTCTGCTGCTAGATAATCCATCTACTCTGGAAGCAGAATTTCACCAAATATATGCATAAGTTTTAACCTTAGACTATTTAAAATATATTTTGTAACTTTTGATAGTAAAAGAAGAGGGGATGATTTTGTTTTTGTTTTGTTTTGTTTTGTTTTGTTTTGAGACAGGGTCTTGCTGGGTCTCCCAGGCTGGAGTGCAGTGGCATGATCGTAGCTCACTACAGCCTCAAACTCTTAGGCTCAGGTGATCTTCCTGCCTCAGCCTCCCAAGTAGCTGGGACTACAGATGTGTCCATGACCAGCTAACTTTTTGTTGTGGTTGTTGAAACAGGGTTCTCGGCCCGGCGCGGTGGCTCACGCCTGTAATCCTAGCACTTTGGGAGGCCGAGGCGGGTGGATCACGAGGTCAGGAGATCGAGACCATCCTGGCCAACACGGTGAAACCCCATCTCTAGTTAAAAAAAAAAAAAATACAAAAAATTAGCCGGGCATGGTGGCAGGTGCCTGTAGTCCCAGCTACTTGGGATGCTGAGGCAGGGGAGTGGCGTGAATCCGGGAGGTGGAGCTTGCAGTGAGCAGAGATCGCTGGTCTCAAACTCCTGGCCTCAAGAGATCCTCCCTACTTGGTCTCCCAAATTGCTGGGATTACAAGCATGAGCCACCATACCCAGCCAAGGAGAGGGGATTCTAAATTGAGATGGGCTACATTGCCTTCAGAATTTCTGTCTCCAAAACAGCGTGTGTTAAATTCACTATACGCTGTGCCTAAAAATAACAATAGCAGAGGAACTGTAAAAGATGCATATATAATAGATTAATTTGAGAAAATACCTGTTGGAATGGGTGTTATTATCAAGATTCTTGGCCTCCATTCTCTAATTTTATTCTGTGACAAGAGAACTGGCCTATTTTCATAAGGTATGCATGTTGTGAAAGTTATTTGGATCATGTTTACAACTAAATTCTAATAATTGAATTGTTAAATGTTGATCTATACTACACCAAAGTCTGGTAGTAGCCCCTAGGTGGTAGGAAATAATTCATGCTTTATGAATACATCCAAGGATGATGTGGGTTTGGGGTGTTTATTTGAACAGTCTCATTTGGGTGATTATATAAATTGGACTTACCCTGCATAAACAACAACAAAAAAAGATTTTGGACTTTCATCATGTCAATATATAGTTGGTGAAAACTTCAACCAGATTTCTTACTTGTCATAAATAAAAGCTATGTCATTCTTTTTTTTTTTTTTTTTTTTTTTTGAGACAGAGTCTCACTCTGTCGCCCAGGCTGGAGTGCAGTGGTATGATCTCTGTGGCTGGAGGTGCAGCTCACCACAACCTCCATCTCCTGGGTTCAAGGAATTCTCCTGCTTCAACCACTCCTCTAGCTGGGATTACAGGTGTGCACCACCACACCCAGCTAATTTTTGTGGTTTTTTTAGATACGGGGTTTCGCCATTTTGCCCAGGCTGGTCTTGAACTCCTGGCCTCAGGCGATCCCCCTGCCTCCCAAACTGCTGGGATTATAGGCATTAGCCACCACGCCTGGCCTCAAAGCTATTTCATTTAAATAGCTAGTAATAAATGGAAGGAGACATTAAAGTTGGCTACCATATTTATGTCTTATATATTTGTATGTTATATTGTATTCTCACTTTTATCTCTTCTTCACTTTGATTTTTAAATTGAATAAATGCTAAAAAAATATGTTTCCAGAATAACTTGGTCAATTTTCCTTTTTATTTCATTACATGTTTAGAAAAAAAGAGTAATTCACAGAAAAGTGCAAGTAATTTAACTCCAGTAGGATGATACTTGAGATTTAAAAATAAATGCTAGATTATAAAGCAAGTTCTTCAATTGCTCATATTCTGCCAAAAGTAAAATAAAGGTGTCCTATAGTTATATCCATACAACTTTACCTGGTTTACTGGACTTACTGATCACAGCATAAAACAATTTAAATTCAGATAAATTTATTACTGTTCCAGTCTATACAAGGACAAAATAATACTTATTTCATGCAACGCAACTTTGGCATAATGGAGAAGTTAAATTAATTCAAAATAACTGAAGTTTACATTAAAGAACAAACAAAAATAATTAAGCATTTAAAAATTATTTTTGTAAAGACTGTCCATATCTGCAAAGTAATGTACAGTGAAAAACCTGAGATCAACTGATTACCGGATTTAAACAGAATAGCCAAGGTGCAGAAGAAATTTCCTGATTCTTTTGAAAGATGGGGAGAAGCTGTAGGAAAACCAAAAAATATATACATATTAAAGTATACTTGGATTTCTATTTATAGGGAGTAAAAGGGAGCACAGGAGACCTATGATGCTCTCAAAAGTCTTGATTTTGGGGAGAAATTTGGGGCTTATTTCAGATTTTGAGTTTTTTTTTTTTTTTAAGATGATACCAGGCCGTGATTTAACAGTTTTATTTATTGAAAGGTTATGGCAAATTACATGAGATTTTTCTCTTTAATAATTATTTGTAAATAAGTTATTTTGACAAAATTTAATATTAGCATTTATGGATCATTACAATGTGCTAGGTAAGTAGCAACCAAATAAACAAAATAATCACTAGACGTATGGTGGTCACGAGAAGAAAAGGACCACAATTGTAGTGTGTTACTAATGTAATGAAATGCATGTTTATATACAATTTGTGAAAAACGAGTATACTAAATTTTATACTCATGGCTATTAGGAGGGCTTAGCCTAGTATAGTCAACCAGGAAGGACAAGGCAATTATAAAGTTAAATACAAAAATTTCAAACACTCTGGCCTTGCAAACATTAAGTTACATGGTAAAGACAGGCACAATGAATATTGAGAAATTCAAGAGTTCATATATTCACTTAAATGTTCCATTAAAAAGATGTTAATTTAAAGATTTCATTAAAATATAATTTATTTTTATCCTAATTGAGTAATTTATGGTCACAGAAAGATTAATCACCAATAGATCAAATATAGAGAAAATCCATGCTCAATATCCAGTATAACTAAAAATGTTAAGTGCAATTAATAGCGATAAAAAAGGGACAAATTTAGCTCTATCAGGGACATGCGTAGATTTGAAATTGTGGTATGAGTATTTAGATAACTAGACAATTTTTTAAAATAAAGGCATTGCAATGGGAAGTTTGACAAAACTAATAAACGGTTCACTAAACTAAATACAACACTTAACTGAATACAAAGCTATTCCTGAAGTTGGGGTTTTCCTTAACTTCCCTCCCGGTGTCCTGGACCAAGAGATTAGGAAATACTGGCTTCAGGAACTTGAACTCACCAGTCCCAGAGTCTCCTGTCAGACACACCTCGTACTGGTAGCTCTGGGACAGGGTCTCCGTGCCGCTCACGCCCACCTGATGCCCTGGAAAGGCGCCCTCGGGCACCGAGCAGCGACCCAGAGAGGCCGCCCTGCTCCTCCTGCACAGCCGCACCGCCACGAACAGGAGCACCGACAAAAGGAAGAGCGACGACACCGAGGCCAACGCCACCACCAGGTAGATGGTGAGCGAGTCGTTCTGGGCCTGGGCCGGGGCCGCCTCTGGGAGAGGCAGGTAGGGCTGGGAGAAGCCATCCACCAGGAGCACGTGCAGCGTGGCAGTGGCCGAGCGCGGAGGCTCGCCATTGTCCTTGACCAGCACCACCAGCCTGTGCTTGGCCGCGTCGCGCTCGCTCAGGAGCCTGGCGGTGCGCACCTCGCCATTGTGCGCCCACACACCGAACAGCCCAGGCTCGCTGGCCTTGAGCAGCTGGTACGACAGCCAGGCGTTCTGGCCCGAGTCGCCGTCCACCGCCACCACCTTGGTCACCAGGTAGCCCGGCTCGGCCGCCCGGGGCACCAGCTCGGTGCAGGGCGCGGAGCCATTCTGCAGCGGGTGCAACACGAAGGGCGAGTTGTCGTTGGCGTCCAGCACCAGCACGCGCACCAGCGCCTCGCTGCTCAGCTCCGGGGAGCCGCGGTCTGCAGCGCCCACGCCGAACTCGAACGCCTGCAGGGCCTCGTAGTCCAGCGACCTGAGGGCAAACAGGTGGCCGTTGTCCGCGTTGATGGAGACCAAGGAGGCGAGGGGCAGGTGCGGGTCCTGGGGCGGCAGCAGCAAGTATGTGACTTGGGCGTTGGTACCTGAGTCTCTGTCTGTGGCGCTGACACTGCCGATGTGCAGGGCGGGGCTGTTGTTCTCGCGGACGAACAGGGTGTAGGAGGTTTGGGTGAAGGTGGGGGCGTTGTCATTGACGTCGGAGACCTGCACGGTTATGCTCTGCTGGGTTTTCAGCCTGGGTGTCCCCAAATCAGTGACGGTGATGGTGATGTTGTACTCAGCTCTGGTCTCTCTGTCCAGTGGTCTCTCTGTTACCAGGGTGTAAAAATTCTTCAAAGTTGGTTTTAGAACAAACGGTAGATTATCTGGAATAGAGCAAATCGTCTTTCCATTTTCTCCGGAATCTCTATCTCGAATTCGGAAGATAGAGACTACCGTCTCAGGGGCATTTTCTGGGATGGAGCTGGTGAGTGAAGATATGATAAGTTCTGGGGGATTGTCATTCACATCCACCACTTCTATGACTACAGTGCCTTTCCCAGAAAGGCCTCCTCCATCTGTGGCCTCAATTTCTACATGGTAAGATTTAATTTTTTCGAAATCCAATTTTTTTTTCAGTAGTATTTCTCCCGTGACTTCATTTATTGAGAAAGTTTGTTTAATTTCATCTGATGCTTGGAATAAGCCATAGGAAACACTCCCGAAGTTTCCAGCATCTACATCTCTAGCTAAGACCCTAACAATTGGAGAGTCTAGGGGGCTGTTTTCCAGGACCTGCACCCCATATGGAGTGTGCACAAACTCAGGAGCATTGTCATTGATGTCCATGATCAGGATTCGAACCATGACAGTGCCAGACCTAGGTGGAGACCCACCATCCAGCGCCACGAGGGTTAAGCTGAACTCAGATTGCTCCTCTCGATCCAGTGGTTTGTCCTGCACCAAATCTGGGTATTTCTTGCCCTCACTATGATTTCGAGTGAGAATGTGAAAATGAGAATTGGGGCTGATTGTGTATTTTTGGAGACCATTGCTGCCCACATCCAAATCCTCAGCTATTAGCAACGGAAATAGAGTCCCCGGCTGACTATTTTCTGGTATTTTCAAGAGCACTTCCCTTTCAGGGAATACTGGAGAGTGATCATTTATGTCCTGGATCAATAATTCTCCTTGAAAAAATTGCACGGGCATTTCCAGGAACACTTGGAAATGCAGTATACACGGTTCAATAGGACCACAGAGCTCTTCCCGGTCTAGTTTCTCCCTCAGAAACAAATCTCCAGTCTGACGATCCAGCTGCAAACGCTGCTTGTCATCGTCAGACACCACCCCGGCTGACCGGGCGGCCAGTTCTGCAATTCCCAGGCCCAGATCCTTGGTCAGATGAGCTACAAAGGAGCCGCTCTCTGTTTCCTCCAACACAGAATAACGAATAGGCTCAAGGTGAACCTGAGACAAGAACACCATCAAAATAAAGGCCAACACTTGCCTGTTTGGATGAATTCTCCCTAGCTTCTTCATGTTGGAGTCCAGGTCCTTATATCCAATCCCTTCAGCAACCACAACAAGACTTTAGACATTCAATTCTAAAATCTTGCTTGGAGGAATTATCACACAGTTGCTTTTAATATTAAATTTGTTTAGTATATCGCTGCCCCAAGCCGTTGATAAACCTGCACCGCTTGCAACGCTTCTTCCGTGTGTTTTTTATTGCGTCTAAGCGACACAAAAGAATACGCGAGCGTTTTAGGACTCTTTATTCACAACTTAGCCTGCAGCGCCACCCTGCGTCTTGACTGAGAAATTAACAACTTCAAGACAGCGTATTTGGGAAGTTTTCAAATGAAAGCCATTTTTAACTGTACAGAATTTTTACAAACTTTATTATTACATTAAACTGCATAATTTAAAAGGTTATTTCATTACAGTGCATGAACCAGAATAATCATGAGCACAAATCAAGAAGATATCTCAGTCTCCCCACACCCTTATCAGTGAAACTTCAAAGAACTCCATTTCTTTACATAATCCAACCACAGGAGACAAATTTTTATACACTTCCAATTCAATTCATAATAGTTACATATATTCTTTTTAAGAATGTGAGAACTTTGTGATGATGCAAAAGTTTAAGATGTTCTCTATACATGGTCTAAAGGGGGACTACTTTGAAATGATAGGTTCTATTTTCCTACTTTAACGTGCAAATAGTAATACAGGTGAATAAACAGGTATCTTATTTTGTATCAAGTAATTTACGGTGTGAACCTACACTGAACCTAGGAGTAAGGCAAATAGTATTAGAATCACAGATTCTTATAACTAAAAAGGAAATAAAAGATAAGGAAACTGAAACTGAAGCTCAGAGGGTGACAGGACTTGATTATTCTACATGACTATTATATGGATAATGTCAAGACAAAAGTGAGTCACAGTCACAGAATTTTGTGAAGATAAAGGTTTTAAGCTGAACTTATTTAGTGAGATAGATGTAATCTATATTTTATAATGAGTTTGCCTGTTACCACACTCACCTTTTGTATCCCAGATATCTTATTCCTTGACCAGCTAATTTTGGGGGAAACAAGAAGCACTGATATAAAATATTTTATTCTGTGACCAAAGGGTGACTTAGGCTGTCTCTACTCAGACATGGTGAAGTAAAGAGATGTGTATATAAAATGGATCCCACCACAGCATGCAGCTACTGTGATTACTCTCCAACAATAAGAAAGAATGGTACCACTGAGACACAGTTAACCAATTTATTGGTTGCAATTAATATATTGAATGGAGCACCACTTACCTTGCCACATATAAGATTTCCTCCCCTTAAATATCTTGTTATTTTATTTAATTATCCAACTCATATAATGATAATTTATAATTCATGTTAAATGAATTATTTTTAAAGCATGAAATCTGAGATTTCAGATTCTGATAGTGATAGAAGGTATTAGTAAAAATTATTTTTGAAGGATATATGGATTTTATTTAGTAAATACCGGTTGAATTAATAAATTAATCCACTCAAATGATTTTTTTTTTTTTTTTTTTTTTTTTTTTTTTTGAGACGGAGTCTCGCTCTGTCCCCCAGGCTGGAGTGCAGTGGCCGGATCTCAGCTCACTGCAAGCTCCACCTCCCGGGTTCACGCCATTCTCCTGCCTCAGCCTCCCGAGTAGCTGGGACTACAGGCGCCCGCCACCGCACCCGGCTAATTTTTGTATTTTTTTAGTAGAGACGGGGTTTCACCGGGTTAGCCAGGGTGGTCTCGATCTCCTGACCTCGTGATCCGCCCGTCTCGGCCTCCCAAAGTGCTGGGATTACAGGCTTCAGCCACCGCGCCCGGCCTCAAATGATGTTTTTATCTATATAAGTAGATTATTGTCAGATCATATATTCAGCCATGAACGTGTCTGAAATTGAATACAGAATTTTGAGAATATAATACATGCTAAGCATTATATAACTCAATTTACTTTGATTATATTTCCATTAATTACTATAAGGGATATATCAATGGCGGTAATAATATTAACATCTTAGAATTTTCTTTCACATTTAAAGTAAATCAGAAGGCCGGGCGCGGTGGCTCAAGCCTGTAATCCCAGCACTTTGGGAGGCCGAGACAGGCAGATCACGAGGTCAGGAGATCGAGACCATCCTGGCTAACACAGTGAAACCTCGTCTCTACTAAAAAATACAAAAAACTAGCCGGGCGAGGTGGCGGGCGCCTGTAGTCCCAGCTACTCGGGAGGCTGAGGCAGGAGAAAGGCGTAAACCCGGGAGGCGGAGCTTGCAGTGAGCTGAGATCCGGCCACTGCACTCCAGCCCGGGCGGCAGAGCGAGACTCTGTCTCTAAATAAATAAATAAATAAATAAATAAATAAAGTAAATCAGAAAAAATACACTATGCATGACTATTAAATGAAAAACAATAAAAATACACACTGAAAAGAATAAAAACAAAGAATATTATTTTAGACATAACTGGAAAACAAATCTCCTGGGCAAACCAAAGAGAAAATTGTTTCTAATATAGTAACCAGATTTTAGTTAGATTCAATTTAATGCATTCAGGACAAAATTCAAACCATATTTTGTTTACTTATTCCTACCTGTTGACGTAGAGTAAGAATTGGGTCTTTTCAGTTCCTTTTGCAATCCAAAAGTAAATGAAATCTCAATAACATTAACATATGTGACCACTATACACCAGATATTATTCTAAGCATTTTACACATATTGACTAATTTTATCACCCCAACAACCCTATGAGGTGGGCAGTCTTATGAGCCACATTTTTAAAGATTAAGAATTATGGCACACAGAGTTTAAATAATCTGTCCAAAGTCACACAGCATGTGAAATGGCAGAGCCAGGATTTAAACTGTTACCATGTGACTCCAGAAACCATTCTTTTATATGCCCAAGTAGAGCTGGAGAGGTGAACAACTTTTTAGATAATTTAGATCCCAACTTCAGCCTTGCCTGGGGTACGTGGTATGAAATATACTTATATTCAAGTTTTCAATTATTATTAGAAACTTAAAAATTATTTGTCTCCCTTTAGAGACAGTTAGTTACCAGTAGAGAGAGATGTTTATACAACTTACACATTGGAAGGAAAACTAATACTCAACATTTTTGTTGCAATCATTAATCAAGTGAAAAAATTAAGAGTGACATAATGAATTACTTATAGCCTTAAATATTGGGGAAAAAAAAGTATAGATCTTTTGAAAAGTTGTTTAGGTTCTGATAAATAGTTTAAAGTTACAATCAAGAAGGGTGGCCTAGAAGAATGGCCTAGCATATTATGCCATAGTTTATTTCCCTAAACTGCCATATTTATGAGAAAAGAAAGATCTATTATACCTGAATGGAAGATAAGCTAATTATATAAGATAAGCTAATGATATAAAGAATGAACACCTGAAAACTATTTCATCCCAGTCAGAAAAGCTGTATTATCCATTCTGAAGGATTCATATGACTATTTACATAATTGGTTGCCAGATCTGAAGCATGATATTTAATTTTTTTCATTTTAAATATACAAAGAAAGATAAAATAGAGGGATACGCAGGAAACTAGTTGCTTTCTGGTAAAATATAGGCAAGAACCTTATCACTGAAAAAAGATAAAAATCATTTTAAAGAAATTTTAGGCCGGGCATGGCAGCTCATGCCTGTAAATGCCAGCACTTTGGGAGGCCAAGCAGGAGGATCACTTGAGCCCAGGAGTTTGAGACCAGCCTGAGCAACACAGCAAGATCTTGTCTCTCCAAAAAAAAAAAAAAAAAAAAATTATACCAGTGGTGGCATGCACTGGTAGTCCCAGCTACTTGGGAGGCTGAGGTGGGAGGATTGCTTGAGCCTGGGAGATTGAGGCTTCAGTGAGCCATGATTGTGCCACTGCACTCCAACCTGGGTGACAGAGTGAGACTCTGTCTCAAAAAAATAAAACCAAAAACTACTAAAATAAATAATTGAGTTCTGCAAGGTTGCAGGATACAAGATCACTATGTGGAAATCAATTGTATTTCTATACAGTAGCATTGAACAAACGAAAAATGAGATCAAGAAAACAATTCAATTTATAATAGATATCATCAAAAGGAATAAAATGCTAAGGAATAAACTTAACAAAAGAAGTGGGAGAATTGAACACTGAACACTGCAAAACATCATTGAAAGAAATTAAAGATGATCTAAGTAAATGAAAAGTGTTCATAGATTGGAAGACTTAAGATTGTTAAAATATTGGTACCTTTCAAATTGCTCTACAGATTTATTACAATCCCTATCAAAATTTCAGCTGGTTTTTTTGCAGAAATTGGTAAACTGACCCTAACATTCACATGAAAATTCAAGGGACCCAGAATACAATCTAGGGAAAAAAGGAACAAAATTGAAAAGCCCACAGTTTCTAATATATGTGTGTGTGTGTGTGTGTGTGTATATATGTATGTGTGTGTGTGTGTGTGTGTGTGTGTATATATATATATTTTTTTTTTTTGAGATGGAGTCTCGCTCTGTCGCCCAGGCTGGAGGGCAGTGGCGCGATCTCGGCTCACTGTAAGCTCTGCCTCCCGGGTTCACACCATTCTCCTGCCTCAGCCTCCTGAGTAGCTGGGACTACAGGCGCCCGCCACCACGCCCAGCAAAATTTTTTTTTTTTTTTTTTTTTTTTTTTGAGATGGAGTCTCGCTCTGTCGCCCAGGCTGGAGTGCAGTGGCGCGATCTCGGCTCACTGCAAGCTCTGCCTCCCGGGTTCACACCATTCTCCTGCCTCAGCCTCCTGAGTAGCTGGGACTACAGGCGCCCGCCACCACGCCCAGCAAAATTTTTTTTTTTTTTTTTTGTATTTTTAGTAGAGACGGGGTTTCACCATGTTAACCAGGATGGTCTCAATTTCCTGACCTCGTGATCCGCCGACCTCAGCCTCCCAAAGTGCTGGTATCACAGGCATGAGCCACCACGCCCGGCCCACATTTTCTGATTTTAAAGATGTATTCTAAGTTATATATCACATATTTGAGTATTTTGATATATTAACACAAATACTATTTTTATTCTAGAAAAAATTATTAGAAATTATCTTAGATTCCATCACAAATTTCTCAAGTCAAACTCTAATTATTCAAGTATCTCCGTCCTACATTTACATTTCAGTGAGTGTGACTTTAAAAATATCTTACAGGTTTAAGTTTGGAAGGTTGGCTAATGTAAAATTTACTTTGCTTTCACCACTGAGCACTATTGTTTGCTTTACAGCTATTTCATTCAAACGGTCAGCTGATGTATCTAATGTACCTATTTAATAGAACATTCCAGGAGATCATTCCTTTTATAAGAATTTCCAATAAATTCCACAAACCATTGATATGAACCATTTATTATTGATAGCTTAACATTTTGAAATAGGGCTATTGGAAATATGATTTAAGGAAATAATAGTCAAAATTTAATAATTATTTCACCCTTTATCTCTCTCAAAAATTAATGTTTAATTTTCCTCTATTCCTCTCTTTCAAAGTAAGAACAAAACCATCCTCAAGTCATGGTGAAGTTTTAAAAATACTCTTTCATTTTTAAAATAGACTATTCAAAATAGTACAAATTTAACATTTTTAATTTTAGGACTACGTATCTTTAAATCTCTTTTTAAATCTTTTTTTCTTTTTTGAGACAAGGTCACACAGGCTGGAGTGCAATGACACAATCATAGCTCACTGCAGCCTCGAGTTCCTGGGCTCAAGCAATCTTCATGCCTTGGACTGCTGAGTAGCTGGAATTACAGGTGCAAGCCACCACATTCAGCTAATTTTTTTTAAAAAAATTGTAGGGATGGGGTCTTGTTATGTTGATCATACTGATCTTGAACTCCTAGCCTCAAGCATTCCTTCCACCTTGGCCGTCCAAAATGCTGGGATTACAGATATGAACAACTGCAACTGGCTCATTGCTTGATTTTAACATGCTGAACCAACCTTGCATTCCTGAGCTAAATCTCACTTGGCCATGGTGTGTAATCATTTTTATGTGATACTAGAGTCAGTTTGCTAACATTTTGTTGAGAATGTTTGCATCTATATTCATAAGGGAAATTGGTATGCATTTTTTTTGTTGTGTTATCACTGTCTGGTTTTGTCATCTCGTTAATACTGGCCTCTGTAGAATGGAGTTGACAAATGGTCCCTGCTCCTCTATTTTTTGAATGAGTATATCAAGTACTGTTGTTAATTCTTCTTTAAACATTTCGTAGAATTGACCAGTGAAGCCATCTGGTCCTGAGCTTTTCTTTGTGGAAAGTTTTTGATTACGGGTTCAATCTCTTATTACAGGTCTATTCGGGTTTTTTGTTAGGTTGGTGTAAAACTAATTGCGTTTTTTGCCATGGAAAGTAATGGCAAAACCACAACTACTCTTGCACCAACCTAGTATTTCTCCTTAGTCAGTTTTGGCAATTTCAGGTCTATTCACATTTTCTATTTCTCCTTAGTCAGTTTTGGCAATTTCAGGTCTATTCACATTTTCTATTTCTCCTTAGTCAATTTTGGTAGTTTGTGTTTTCCATTTAATCTAGGGTTTTTTTTCCCGTTTCATTTAGGTTTTCTCATTTGTTGGCTTAAAATTGTGTATAGTATTCCCTTATAATTTCCTTTAAGACCTGTGAAATAGGTCATACTTTTCCCTCCTTTTTCTTAATTTTAGTAATTTGAGTTCTCTTTTTTCATCATCAGTCTTGCTAAAGCTTTGCCAATTTTATTGATCTTTTCAAAGCACCAACTTTTAGTTTATTTTCTCCATTGTTTTTCTATTTTGTTTTATTTATTTCCACTCTAATCTAATAATTTTCTTTCTTCAGCTTGTATTGGTTTTAGTATGCTCTCCTTTTCCTAGCTTCTTAAGGTGGAAGTCTGGGCTACTGATTTGAGATCTTTTAAAAATACATAGGTATTTCAGCTATAATTTTCCCTCTAAGCACAACTTTTATTGTATCCAATAAATTTTGTTATGTTGCATTGTCATTTTTATTCATTTCAGAGTATTATATAATGTCCCTTGTGATTTCTTCTTTGATTCATTTTTTTAATGTTTAATTTCCACATGTTTGTGAATTTCCCAAATTATCTTCTGCCACTGCTTTCTAATTTCATTTCATTATAGCTGAAAAACATATTTTATATGATCTTAACTCTTTCAAATTTATTAAGACTTGTTTTATGGCCTAATATACAGTCTATCCTGGAGAATGTTTCATATGCACTTGAAAATAATGTGTATTCTGCTGTTGCTAGATGGAGCATTCTGTTAAGTACTGTTGGTTTATAATGTCATTCAAGTATTCTTTTCTCATGTTGATACTCTGTTTCATTGTTTTATCATTTATTGAAAATTGGGGAATTAAAGTCTTCAGCTATTATTGTCAAATTGTCTAACTCTTCATTTGTGTCTCTTTTTGCTCCACTTATTTTGGGTTTCTATTATTAGATGCATGTATGTTTATGATTATTATGTTTTCCTGATGGATTAACTCTTTTACTATTGTAAAATTTCCCTCCTTAACTTTTTCTTTTTAGTAACTTTTTTGTTTGTTTTAGAGTATATTTTGCTTGATATTAATGTAGGCATTCCAGCTCTTTTGGTTACAGCCTACATAACATATCTGTTTCCATCTTTTTACTTTCAATGTATGTGTGTCTTTGAATCTAAAGTGTCCCTTGGTAGACAACCTATAGTTGGATCATTTTAAAAAATCCATTCTGCCAATTTCTGCTTTTTAACTGGAGTGTGCAATTCATTCACATTTAACATAGTTGCTGATAAGGTAGATTTATATTGGCAATTTGCTTTGGTTTCTACATCTTATTATTTTATTTCCTCATTGTTCTCTTTTGTGTTAAACACATATTTTCTTGGATTCCATTTTAATTGACTTGTCATTTTTTTTTTTTTACCTTTTTTAGTTATTTTCTTGGTGGTTTCCCTAATTATTAAAGTGAATATCTTTTACCAATCAAGTTCAGATTAATACCAATTTAATTTCGGCAGTATACAGAACTGTGTTTCTATATAACTATGTTCTCTCTCCCCTCCTTTGTGTCACATTGTCATACATCTTTACAATTTATATACCTATGAACATAGATTTATAATTACTGCTTTATGCAGTGTTCTTTCCAATAACAAGTTACAAATAAAAACACATTTACAGTTCCCTAATATATATATACCTATAAGTTACTTTCCCTTTATGATGCTTTTATTTTTTCATGTAGATTAAAGTTACTCATTGGTGTCCTTTTATTTCAGCCCAAATGACTACCTTTAATATTTCTTTGTAGAGTAGGTTTGCTAACAATGTAATCAGTCACTTACTGTTTTTTGGTAATGTCTTAATTTCTCTTTCATTTTTGAAAGATACTTTTGGTGGATATAGAATTATTCGTTGATAGTCCCTTTTAGCACTTTGAATGTGTCATCCCACTCCCCTTTGGCCTCTATTATTTCTGTAAGAAATCAGTGTTAGTCATATTGGGGATAAGATTTTTGAGGATAAGGTATGTGATGAGTTGCTTCTCTCTTGCTGTTTTTGAGGTTCTCTTTTTGTCTTAACTTTTGACAGTTTGATCATGATGTGTCAAGGCATGAATCCCTTTGACTTTATCCTGGTTGGAGTTTGCTGGGCCTCTTGAATGTGAAGATTAATGTTTTTCATCAAATTTGAGAAATTTTCAGCGATTACTTCAGTTATTCTTTCTGTCATTTTGTCTCTTTCCTCTCCTTCTGGGACTTCAAGTATGTGTATTTCGTAGGCTTCATGGTGTCCCATAGGTCTCTGTTCATTTTCATTTTTAAAAATCTTTATGTTCCTAAGACTGGATAATTTTCGTTGATCTATTTTCTTTCTTTCATTTCTTTCTCTCTCTTCCTTCCTTCCTTCCTTCCTTCCTTCCTTTCTCTTTCTTTCTTTCTTTCTTTCTTTCTTTCTTTCCTTTCTCTTTCTTTCTTTCTTTCTTTCTTCTCTCTCTCTCTCCTTTCCTTCCTTCCTTTCTTTTCTTACTGTTTTTTTTTTTTTTTTTTTCCCGACACAGGGTCTTGCTCTGTCACCCAGACTTCTTGCACTAGACAAGCTCTGATTCAAGGCAGTTAAAGACAGCCTTGCAAGTGGAGTCCTCCAGGGAGCCAACAAACAGATCAAATAATAGCAATTCTTTCTGGTACTGTTCTGTTTCCTCTGGTGGCTGCCAAGCTGCTGATTTTCACTGTGATTGTAAATTGTTAATTTTAAAGGCTTCTAAGAGGCTAGAGAGATGGAGATGGAAATAGGCCAGTTAAAATGCCACAAAAACCACCGTTTTTAACCAAGAGTCAGACCGTTTTTCCTCAATAAATTCTCCCTAAGTTGCTGCACACCTTTGTTTAAATTTCAGAGTTCTGAAACAGTTGATTTTGACAATTTCTCTCAGTTTCCTCATTGCTTTCCTGAAGAAGAGATTTTTCAGAGGTTCATTCTCTACCATTTTCACTGATGTTCAGAAATACATTCTTTTTTAAAATTGCAGTGAAATATGCAATACCCGTTTTCATAATAACAAACATAGACAATGAAACTTCAACACTGCCAGTTACCTACTTTAAATTAAATAGAATTGAAACATTTGGGATGAAGAAATTCATTTCCTCAGAAATAAAGAAATTTAAACAAAAAACCTCAGAAAGATACAATTTAGAGAATACAATTTCTTTTTTAAAAATAAATCCCACATTGTTCTAGAAGTTAAATTTCTTTTAAAAGTCTTTCCTCATAGATAGCTCACATTAATTAGAGAAAATTAGCTTCTGAAATTTGATATTTGTTTCTGATATTCCAGAAACTTCTCACATTGAAAGCTCTAGAACTAAATCCCAGTGGTGTTGATACTCCCAAAATGCTCAGGAAGAGGCCTTGTTTTGAGCAACAGTACACTGAAGTTTCCCAGTTGACCCTCCATATCTGAGTAGCACAGGAACAGAGAGAATCGAAAGAGAAAGAAGCCTGAGTCAAATCAGTGATCAAGAAAATGGAAATCCTTTTATGGGTGGTTAAAGAAATGGAAGAGAAGACTAGGGTAAGTCCTAGACCAGGTGTAGGACGATCATGGCAAATAAAGGTGGCTTCCAGTTGTCCTTAATAACAGCACCAGCTTGTGCCTGGTTGTGGTTGTCTTTTAGGAGCCTACATGTGCTTCACATACTCTGTACTTCGAGGTTGTGGGCCTACATGCTAACATCCAGGGCTCTGAGGCCTTGAATCGCCAATAAAATAGTCATGAGTTCTAGCCCAAGTCATCATCTGGGTTACCACTTTTTTCTACCTGGACAGCTCAGTACACAATATAGAATTGTTTTGTAATAAATTTTCTTTGTTATCTAGCTATTACAGTTGTGTGTCATCCAGGATCTCCACATCTTGATGCTCAAATCCAGAAAGCCCCAGACACATTTAGAACTCAAACTCTTCAAGAATCTCAAAAACCAGGGACATCAAAGCACACAGGTTCCATTGTCCATGCTGATGGATACCAAGAGGACTGAGGAATATGTCCTTGGGCAGCTGTGGGAAAGTGACTTAGGTATTAGTCCCTAGATAGTCTCTGTTTTTGGCAGTGATACTATCAGCATTCTGAGTAGGACTTTTTCTTTTTATAAAACTAATAAGGTGTATGAAGTTTGGGTCAGGGAATTGTTGACAGTGTTAAAGAACAGTATGATTATGCTGTGCTGTATTTCTGCATGTTAGATTCCACCCTAGTAAGAGATGGTACAGAGCCCTGACTTCTCTGTTACAAAAATAATTTTATTTTTTGAGATAGAGTCTGGCTGTATCACCCAGGCTAGAGCATGATCATGGCTTGCTGCAGCCTCAACTTCCTGGGTTCAAGGATCCTCCCACCTCAGCCTCTTCAGTACCTAGGAACTCAAGTGCATGCCACCACACCCAGCCAATTTTTAAAATTTTTTGTAGCGATAGAGTCTCACTATCTTTCTGAGGCTGTTGTTGAACTTCTGAGTTCAAGCAATCCTCCTGTCTAGGCCTCCCTAAGTGCTGGGATTAAAGGCATGAGCCACTGTTCCCAGACTCAGAACACTAATTTTTGACAAACGGTTTCATGAGGAGATTGTCTTGGAAAGAGCAAGCCCATTTTGCATTATCACCAGAGTCCCAAGCTATTTTCTAAAAAAAAAAGAAAAAAATAGCAACTACTATTTCAGTGGAATCTTGGATTATGTTATTATTTTTCTGAGTGTTACCATGAATGCTGTAACTTGAATCAAGACCATGATGTTTTCCATATAGTCCCCATGTGTCAATTGCTTCAGTTACAGTTCAGTTTTCCTAAAAATCAACTTGTTTACTCTGAAGATTGAAACATTTTAAATTTCTCCATTAGCTTCCATGTCTATAGCCTTAGCAGAAACCATGACAACCAAGAAGCAATGACATTCCCTGAGATTTTTGCCTCATTGAGTGAATGCAGAACAATACCACCCAAAAGAGCATGGGTCCCATCTCAAACATATTTTTAGTGCTTGGTCTAGAACTTTCACCTGGGTGTGGCAAAGTTGAGCTAAGCTTTTAAATGAAGGCTTGGGTTTGCAGCGGCCAGGGCGAAACCACCTTGAGACCCCTCTTCTTCCTCCCTTCCCCAAGATTGTCAAAACAAGCGCTACTGTGAAAGAAGCTTCCAATAAGAGATAAGTTCTCGATAAAATATCAGCAGGCAAATGAAGATTAACACCACAAAAAACAGACTCAACAAATAAAAGAGTTGTTTTATCTACTATAAGAAATAGAAACTTGAAACAATATGGAAAGAACTTAAAAGACTCAAACAACAAAGAAGGAAATAGCAATTGTGAAACAAGAGCAAACAGTTGTGAAAACTTGCCAAATGAAAGTTTTCAAAACAAAATTGTAATTTCTCAAAGAAAAAAAATGCAGTACGTTACGTGAATCTCAGGTTGGGGCCTACCATATATATCAGAACAGCAAGAATAAATGAAAAAATCTAAAAGAGAGTAAAGAAGTTTACGGATAAAAGAATGAGAAGTAGACTGACATTGTACTTTTCATCAATGTGTTGAATACCTAAAGGATAGAAGGAAAATAAGCTTAAAATTTTGAATCTATGACCAAGCAAACTATTGATTAACCATATGCATATTTGACATTAAAATAATTCATAATTAGGACTAACAGATTTCTGGCTTAAAAAAATCTAACAATTACTTTAAGAAGCAAAAGATGTTTCCAGAATAAAGTAGGGGGATATAGAGAAAAGCTGTTATTTTTTTTAAAACAGAGTCTTCTTTTGTAAGGAAGTAGAATTTATTTATCAAAGAAGATTTATGAAAAGTATGGTGGTATAGCAAGTGGCCTCACTAGTTTTAATGATTGATATTTGAATATAGCTTAGTCTTGTAACAACCCCACATAAAAATTTAAAATTCATTTGTATCCCTTTGATTTTCAGTGTTAAAAACTAGATTGTGAATGTCAAGGAAATATTTAAGTTATTTCTGAACTAAAGCATTTGTAGAGAGAAGAAGGGAGTATGCACATGATCGAGAATTATGTTTGAAAAATAAATGAATGATTGACTATTTTAAAAAAGTTAAGCCTTTGGGATCTTGAAAATTTTATTTAATCTTGATATCTTGAAGACTAATCCAAGTTCAATAGAAGTACCAATTAGAGGCCAGAGAATTTAAATACCAATTTCAGAAAGTTAATTTGATGTACAAAAATGTCTTACATTTAATTTTTTCTTTTTCCCTGAAATCAAAGATATGAATAAGCTCAATTTAGAACCAACCTGGAGATTAATACATAATTTTACAGTTCTCCAAGCTTCCACAAGTCTCAAGATGCAAAGGGAGACATTAAATAAAAAATTGGCTCTATAGGGAATTATTCTTTATACTCCATCCCTTTCTGAATATAGATGGTTTTTTAAAATTCAATGTGTAGATCAGGTCCAAATAAACAAGTTTGTAATTCCTTAGAACATTATTTTATTTACCAAATAATTTAAAATGTATTTATTTAACAAATATAAACTGAGCATCTACTATGAATGAGGCATTGTGCTATTTGCTGGAAATATCACTATGAATAAACCAGAAACAGACGCTACCTTCAAGTTGCTTAGAGTCTACGAAGGTCATTTTACATATTCTAGAATGAGGGAAGAGAGTAAAATTTTTCTATCTCTTACTTTTTGACAATTGGAATACTGGTGAGATTGATTTGTAAATATTTTACAATAATGAATTAGCCTGCCCAGAAGAAAAATTACTAGAAAATTATTAATAATATATAAAGTCATCCCTTTTACCTTGCGCCAGGCTTTTAGTTTCTGGAATTCCAAAACGTGGCAACACTAGTTAGTACTGTACATGTGGTACTCTCTCTATATTTAATGAAATATCCAGATGAATACCTTGTTGGAAGTTGTCTTCAAATAAAAGGGTAAAACGTTTCTAACTGCCTTGAAAGAGAAGCAGGTTTGAACCAAGAGTAAGATGTGATTGCTTCCCATCTTCAAATTTAGTCTAGATTGTCTTTTCTGGCTTTGCTAAATTCTATTCATTTTCTCAACAATGTATAAGTCCAGTACATCTAAAAACTAAATTACTAATGGTATCTGTTCTTCTATTTTCAGTGTCTAAATGACTCAGCATATTGCCTTTTGAACTTTAGTCTCCGATCATTTACCATATTAGTCCCCAAACGAACTGCCCTCTATATTTTCCACAGTTGAATACTTCCCTGGCTCTGATACCACCTGGGACTAAGGTAATCAAAGAGAGATAAATCTTGATAAGAATTCTATGCCTCTTCCTGGTATTCATGGAAAATCAGCTACATATGCAAAGAAGAAAAATATCTGACCAAAACAGCCAGATTCTACTTAAAGTGAAAGGAAATATTATATTAATTTTCCTCTGACTATTAAAGATTCACACATTTGGCTGTGCATGGTGGTTCATACCTGTAATCCTAGCACTTTGGGAAGTGGAGGCAGGAGGATCCCTTGAGCACAGGAGTTCCAGACCAACCTGGGCAACATGGAGAAACCCCATTTCTACAAATAAATTTTTTGTTGTTGTTAAATAGCTGGGTGTGGTGGCACACACCTGTTGTCCCAGCTACTCTGGAGGCTAAAGTGGTCAGATCCCTTGAGCCCAGGAGACTGAGACTGCAGTGAGCCATAATTGTACCACTGCATTCCAGCCTGGGCAACAGAGCAAGACCCTGTCTCAAAAGATTTTTTAAAAAAGGGTTTATGCATTTGATGCTCAGTTACATAAAATGACACCATTTAAATGTGATAATAACTACACTTTAACATATGTTTGAAAGTATGTCAATCTTAAACTCTTGCTTTTTGGGGAATTTTTAAAATCTTTGCGAAATTCTCTTTTCTCTAGTCATGAGTATTTAATTCCTAGGAAGATATATAGATGTTCTGTGGATGAGGAAATGCTTATAGGAAGAAAATTAATTTTTTCCTAATACAATTCCCTAATTAGGAGCTAAATATTTTGTTGCTTAAAATAAGTTTTTTGATTTTACTCAATATAACCATAAGATTCAATGTTTTGGTTGCTTCCAGATTTTATTCTTTGTTGTAGCTAATTTAGAGTTTCACAACGATATTGCCTTCTCCTTTTTAGAACTTTCTATTCTTGTACATCTTCTTTTAATTACATTGTAGGAGGCAGGATGCTGATATGGATGGACAGTTCCTATCCCAGAAAGATCATATATAATCCTAAATCATGTCAGGTTAAAATCTGAAGGAGGGAACCAAGACAGGAAAAAAAGAAAGTATCTTTCTCCTATATCACCGTACAAGTAGCAAGTAGGTATTAATTATAAAGTAGGACTGGATAGGATATCACTTTTACCATGAAGCATTTAGATATCATACATCCATGTATTTTCTTGAAATTAAAAATTGACTCTCAGATTGATAACACTCACATCTCAGAATTTATGAAACAAATAATTGTCATTCTACCAGATGTCTTACTAAACAATGTTTTTGTGTCAAATGGAAAAGAACAGTCAGTTTTTAAAATGGCATAGGTTTAATTTTTTTTCCTCAGTCATCATGAACACACTTTAGACAAACTTCAAAGGGTAATTATCCCTATTAGTCTATATTTGTGTCCATATTTTGGCCAATATAAGCACATAAAATATTGAAATATTAATTGCAAATGTCAACACAGAAAATGAACTAAATTACTTTCATTTGAGTACTACATCCCTAAAAAGATGATATATTACTATAAACTAAAGAAAACACATTCTTGTCTATTCTCAAAACTTCGTTAACCATAGACAAAGCTGCTTTGGGCATATTATACAATACATTATGTGAATATATTCAACAAGGGAAATTATAAAATTGGTGGTTTGGAACTCTCTCTACATTGCTTTATAATATAAAAATTGAAAGGAGTTATTTCAATAAGCTATTTGAAATCACTATTGAAAGATAATGAATTCATTTTTGCTCCCCATTAGAAAAAAAAAGGCGAATTAAGACTGCGTTGGCAAGCTAGGATGAAAGGAGAGTATGCATGGATTAACTACGGAAAAAGTAGAATCAATATATAAACAAAATGTTCTATCGACTAAGGATTCTTGATTGAAATACAAAACATTCAGAGCCAAACAACTATTTTCCAGTTCTGTTAATGAAACCTAAGCCATCCCTGGATTTGAAATTTTGCTCTACTCTTGCTACTTGCCTTGAACCATACCAAAAGAGAATTCTCCAATAGGCAAAGCAGTAAAAAAGGACTTTCCACAGATTAACTGAGAAGCTCAGTAGATCCTTATTAACACTTAACTGAATTCAAAGCTCTTCCTGAAACTGGGATTTGCCTCGTTAACCCTCTCTGCACCCTGAGCAACGAAATTAGGGATAATTGGCTTCAGGAACTTGAACTCATTTGTCCCGGAGCCTCCAGTCAGACACACCTCGTACTGGTAGCTCTGGGACAGGGTCTCGGTGCCGCTCACGTCCACCAGATGCCCTGGAAAGGGGCCCTCGGGCACCGAGCAGCGACCCACAGAGGCCGCCCTGCTCCTACTGCACAGCCGCACCGCCACGAACAGGAGCACCGACAAGAGGAACAGCGACGACACCGAGGCCAACGCCACCACTAGGTAGACCGTGAGAGAGTCGGCCTGGGCCTGGGCCGGGGCCGCCTCCGGGAGCGGCAGGTAGGGCTGGGAGAAGCCGTCCACTAGGAGCAAGTGCAGCGTGGCGGTGGCCGAGCGCGGAGGCTCGCCATTGTCCTTGACCAGCACCACCAGCCTGTGCTTGGCTGCGTCGCGCTCGCTCAGCAGCCTGGCGGTGCGCACCTCGCCATTGTGCGCCCACACACCGAACAGCCCGGGCTCCGTGGCCTTGAGCAGCTGGTACGACAGCCAGGCGTTCTGGCCCGAGTCGCCGTCCACCGCCACCACCTTGGTCACCAGGTAGCCCGGCTCGGCCGCCCGGGGCACCAGCTCGGTGCAGGGCGCGGAGCCGTTTTGCAGCGGGTACAGCACGAAGGGCGAGTTGTCGTTGGCGTCCAGCACCAGCACGCGCACTAGCGCCTCGCTGCTTAGCGCCGGCGAGCCGCGGTCTGTGGCGCCCACGCGGAACTCGAACGCCTGCAGGGCCTCGTAGTCCAGCGACCTGAGGGCAAACAGGTGGCCGTTGTCCGCGTTGATAGAGACCAGGGAGGCGAGGGGCAGGTGCGGGTCCTGGGGTGGCAGCAGCGAGTAGGTGACCAGGGCGTTGGTGCCTGAGTCTCTGTCTGTGGCGCTGACACTGCCGATGTGCAGGGCGGGGCTGTTGTTCTCGCGGACGAACAGGGTGTAGGAGGTTTGGGTGAAGGCGGGGGCGTTGTCATTGACGTCGGAGACCAGCACGGTTATGTTGTACTTGGTTTTCAGCCTGGGTGTCCCCAAATCAGTGACGGTGATGGTGATGTTGTACTCGGATCTGGTCTCTCTGTCCAGTGCGCCTTCTGACATGAGGGTGTAAAAATTCTCTACGGATGGTTTCAGGATGAAAGGGAGATTGTTCTCAATGGAACACACCACTCTTCCGTTGTCTCCAGAGTCTAGATCAGAAACACTGAAAACAGCCAGTACAATCTCTGCCGAGTTCTCAGGGATAGGGCTGTTTACTGAAGACAAGGTCAGTTCCGGTGGGTTGTCGTTGACATCAACCACCTGGACTATGACTGTAGACTTTCCGGATAGGCCTCCGCCATCCTTCGCCTCGATGTCGACTTCATAACTATTAATAGCTTCAAAATTCAAATATTTGACTAGTTGCATATCACCAGTAATTGGATTTAGCTGAAAAGTTTTGCGAATTTCTTCAGAAGCATGAAAAAATGCATATGATATTGTCCCAAAACTTCCTGTATCTAAATCAGAAGCCGAGACTGTGACAATGACAGAGTTAACGGGGGTATTCTCTAGAACTGCAACCTCATAGAGTGGCTGTGCAAATTCTGGTGCATTGTCGTTTATATCTAAGACCTGGATGTTTATCTGGGCTGTCCCAGACCGAGGGGGAGCGCCGCCGTCCAGCGCAGTGAGCGTTAAGCTGAGCTCCGGCTGCTCCTCACGATCCAGCGCTTTATCCAGTACTAGTTCCGGGTACTTCCTTCCGTCCCTACGACTGCGAGTGAGTACGTGGAAGTGGGAATTCGGAGTGATAGTGTAGTTTTGGAGGCTGTTTCTTCCCACATCCAAGTCCTCAGCATTTCCCAAAGGAATTACTGCTCCTGGTAGAGTGCTTTCTAGGATTTTCAGATGCATTTCATTTTCAAAGAATACCGGAGAATGGTCATTTACATCTATGATATGGAGCTCGTTTGTAACAAACTGCAAAGGGTTTTGCAGTAATATCTGAAAATGCAGTATGCATGGTTCTGTGGGGCCGCATAGCTCCTCCCGGTCCAATTTCTCATTCAGAAGCAAATCACCTGTCTGATGACTGAGCTGAAAATGCTGTTTGTTCCCTTTGGACACAACTTGGGCCCCCCTCGCGGCCAGTTCCTCTACCCTTAGCCCCAGATCCTTTGCTAGGTTGGCTATTAAAAAGCCCTTCTCTTTTTCCTCAGCCACAGAATAGCGTCTTGACTCGGACCCAGCCAGAGACCCTCCCAGAAAAACAAAGAGAAGCAGGACTTGCCTTTGTCTAAGAAATCGCTCTCCTCCCGCCTCCATTGCACTTTCCGTCACGCTTTGCTAGGGAATGTCTCCAAGTTGAACCTCAGACAGCGCTGGGAAACAGTCTTTTGCCCCACAACCTTTGCAGACGGCCTAGTCAATAAGCCTTTCCAGAGGCTCAGACTTGCTGACTCAAAAATCTGCCTCGGCTCACAACCCCTGGTTTACCACACTGGATCCGTGCGTCACCGAGCATGCACAATGCCCGTGGTTTAATTCGCCTTCTTAGTCAACAGCGCCACCATGCGTTCGCTTGCAGTTTCAAAATCTTGGAGAAGGTGTTTTTGTTTTGCTTTATCGTTTATTCTTATCAACCCTGGTTGACGCTACTGGAGGAGTTTCTCATGTTATATGAATTAAATAAATGCAATCTAGGGAAATAAAATGCGCTCTTATCTAAGAGCAGCGATTCTTCCTGGTAGAGTCCTCATTTACATGATTTAGCGGAAGTGTACAGACACTAGCTTACCCCTCCCCTTCTGTAATAATTACACACAAACTTCAAAAGATTTTTCCTCTAGATGATAGCATGCTTTACTATCCTATTTATGTTTTTCTTTTTTTTTCTAAACTTTGTGAAATGAGTCCGAATTGCCTATACCAGAAAAATAAAAGGAAAAGACACCTCCTGCAAGGTGGTAAAAAGGAAAATATATCATGTCAGAGGTGGATCCGGAGGGCTACAAATGCCTAATTTCTTCCACATTATCACGCTCAAGGAACACTTAAAGTGCTTTCTCTTCTTATTTCAGAGCAAATTTGCAATTATTCATTTCATCTGTATTAGCTTGTTTCCACAGATAATTGTTGAGTTTGTAGAAGTTAGGCAAGTGGTGGTAACAAGACAATGTCTGTATATCTTACAACAATTTTCCATCTAGTGGGTGTACAGTCTTTAAACAGATGTTTAAACAGTGTGAAAAGTGCTACATAGAAAAGGTACTGAGTGCACTGAAAGTATGCAATACGGGGACCTACGTTAATGGAGAGTGATTAAGAAAGTTTCCCCCAAGGTGCACCATTTAATCTGAAACATGAAATAGGAGAAGTGTGCCAAGCTAAAACTGTAGAATGTGTGAAGGCCCTGAGAGAGTGAAGCATAGCTATTAAGAGATAATGAATGAAGGACAGTGAATACAAAACATAATGTCTCAAGAGTAAGTGGAAAGGAAGGCTGAAAAGGTAAACCAAGGCCAAATAATGGGTGCTTGCATTTTATTCTGAGAACAAAAGGAAGCCATTGCAAGGTTGTTGGTAGAGAAATAAAACAATGCAAATATGTGTTCAATGTAGCCTCTTTTGTACTTCTACACAATTATCAAGAAAGTTTGCTCTTAATACTAGTGATACTAAAAATAATAGCAATTTCATTTTTATGTCTTTATATTGAGTATAACTGCAAGCTATTCAAATACCTGTTATCATTTGGGGTAGAAGAAGAGAAACTTTGTGACTTATCCAAAATCTTACAGGTAATGAGTTGGTTGATCAGAGACTTTTGATACCAACACAGCGCTCTACCCCACTGCTAATCTCAAAACAAGACCTTCAAAGTTAATATTACAATTTTAATAGGAAAGCTCATTCAAATGTATGTAAAAATCATATAAAAATGTAAAGATAGACTGAGTAACATTAATAATTAAGATTTGTTTTAATGTATGGATGAGAAAGTAAACTGCAAGAAATGAAAACAGTTGGGTTAGTCATTTAGGGAACTATGGAAGGAAATTTAAGTAACAAAATTAAAAACCACAATTTCATCTGTATTTCTTAAGCCAGTGGACAGGAGAGGAGGCTCAATTTAAGCATTAAGAGAAAAAGGAAAAATACGTTGAAGGAAAGCAACAACAGAATGATAACTGCATGTTTGAACAATGGTGATCAATTCAATTAATAAAAAAATTGTAATTCATTGTACACCGAAGAGTATTTGGTTCCAGCAAAATGTTTTCCTTTAAGTGTTTTAGTTTATTTAAATATCAATATATCACAGGTAAAATACTTTTCTCTCTTTCAATCATTCAAAAATTTTATTAAGAACCTATAATGTTCCAGTGACTGTGTGAATCATGCAATAAATGAGGGAGCTGTTGAGAAACAGAACTCAAGCACCTTTATAAAAAAGCATTGAGAAGTCTAGGGAAATGAAAGGGGGAAAAATAGAAGTAGCCAGTGGAAAAAAAGAGAGTGAGTGGTGTTAGATACATTTTTCTCCCAAAAGGTTTATTTCTAAGTGAATCCTAAATGCTCCAGAAAATGTTAAAAACAGCAATACCAAGCTATATTTGAGGTTTCTAAAGGTCAAGGACAAAGACATGTACTCCCTCATATTTTTTGGATTTTAATGAAGTGCTCAATGTTAATAGGTTATTAATAATTTTAAAAGATTTTAAAGGGGGGGGACTGGAATAAGCAGAGGGCTCTTAAAAAGCTATTTGAAAGCGAAAGCATGATGAATTAGCATGACTTTGAAAACTGCTAGACGTGTATTATTTATCTACATTTTAGAATATTAATGATTGATTTTTGACAAAAATTTATTAGAGCACTTACGATGTTAATGCCTTGTAGAATACAACAGTTAGAATTCTTACAATCTCTAAAGATTAATACTTTTTATATGTCAATATTTTAAGAAGTATATATATTGGGCCTGGGGGCGGTGGCTCAGGCCCTTAATCCAGCACTTTGGAAGGCTGAAGTGGGCAGATCACCTGAGGTCAGGAGTTCAAGACCAGCCTGACCAACATGGAGAAACCCTGTCTCTACTACAAATACAAAATTAGCCGGGCATAATGACTCATGCCTGTAATCCCAGCTACTTGGGAGGCTGAGGCAGGAGAATAGCTTGAACCTGGGAGGCAGAGGTTGCGGCAAGCCAAGATTGCACCACTGCACTCCACTCCAGCCTGGGCAACAAGAGCAAAACTCCATCTCAAAGAAAAAAAAAAGTACATATATTGAAAAATGTAAGGACGGCGCTTGCTATATTATTCATAAATATACCTATTTAAAGGGTTAGCCAATGTGAATTCACAGGATAGAATTTACACTAGCCTAAGAGGATATAACAAACACAAATATTCTGGGCTGGAAAATATAACTCATGTAATGATAACAAATATTTTCAAATGTAGGACTTCAAAATTATCTAGGACCACGGACTGTGAGGTCTGGAAAAGATGCTCTAACTTAAAGATTTCTGAAAATACAAAATTTACACTTTAAATGCAATTAAATTGCAATGAAACTAACCAACAATTAGAATACAAAGAAAATTTACATTCATTATACCGCAAAAACTCATACGTTATAAATACCAGTAACATGCATAGAATTGGAATAAGATAGTTACGTTCTAATAAAAGGAGACACCTCCAATGGGCAAAGCAGTGAAAAAGGACTTTCCACAAATTAAATGAGACTAGCATCAGTAGATCCTTATTAACACTTAACTGAATTCAAAGCTTTTCCTGAAACTGGGATTTGCCTCGTTAACCCTCTCTGCACCCTGAGCAACGAAGTTGGGGATAATTGGCTTCAGGAACTTGAACTCATTTGTCCCAGAGCCTCCAGTCAGACACACCTCGTACTGGTAGCTCTGGGACAGGGTCTCGGTGCCGCTCACGTCCACCAGATGCCCTGGAAAGGGACCCTCGGGCACCGAGCAGCGACCCACAGAGGCCGCCCTGCTCCTACTGCACAGCCGCACCGCCACGAACAGGAGCACCGACAAGAGGAAGAGCGACGACACCGAGGCTAACGCCACCACCAGGTAGACCGTGAGAGAGTCGGCCTGGGCCTGGGCCGGGGCCGCCTCCGGGAGCGGCAGGTAGGGCTGGGAGAAGCCGTCCACCAGGAGCAGGTGTAGCGTGGCGGTGGCCGAGCGCGGAGGCTCGCCATTGTCCTTGACCAGCACCACCAGCCTGTGCTTGGCCGCGTCGCGCTCGCTCAGCAGCCTGGTGGTGCGCACCTCGCCATTGTGCGCCCACACGCCGAACAGCCCGGGCTCCGTGGCCTTGAGCAGCTGGTACGACAGCCAGGCGTTCTGGCCCGAGTCGCCGTCCACCGCCACCACCTTGGTCACCAGGTAGCCCGGCTCGGCCGCCCGGGGCACCAGCTCGGTGCAGGGCGCGGAGCCGTTCTGCAGAGGGTACAGCACGGAGGGCGAGTTGTCGTTGGCGTCCAGCACCAGCACGCGCACCAGCGCCTCGCTGCTCAGCTCCGGCGAGCCGCGGTCTGTGGCGCCCACGCGGAACTCGAACGCCTGCAGGGCCTCGTAGTCCAGCGACCTGAGGGCGAACAGGTGGCCGTTATCTGCGTTGATGGAGACCAGGGAGGCGAGGGGCAGGTGCGGGTCCTGGGGTGGCAGCAGCGAATAGGTGACCTGGGCGTTGGTGCCTGAGTCTCTGTCTGTGGCGCTGACACTGCCGATGTGCAGGGCGGGGCTGTTGTTCTCGCGGACGAACAGGGTGTAGGAGGTTTGGGTGAAGGCGGGGGCGTTGTCATTGACGTCGGAGACCAGCACGGTTATGTTGTGCTCGATTTTCAGCCTGGGTGTCCCCAAGTCAGTGACGGTGATGGTGATGTTGTATTCGGATCTGGTCTCCCGGTCCAGGGCTGTGCTTATCACCAGAGTGTAAAAGTTCTCAACAGAAGGTTTCAAGAAAAAAGGAAGATCATCTTGGATGGAGCATACTGTCTTTCCGTTGTCTCCGGAGTCAGGATCTGAAACACTGAATACAGCAATGAGGGTGTCCTGCAAGTTTTCTGGGATCTGATTGATAAGTGTCGACATAGTCAGTTCCGGAGGATTGTCATTCAAATCCATTACTTGGACAAATACCACACAAGTTCCAGATAGGCCCCCACCATCTGTCGCCTGAATATTTACTGTGTACGTCTGGATGGATTCGAAATCCAGTGTCTGTCTTAAAAGGAGTTCTCCCGATTTTGCACTTAATCGAAACGTTTTGCGAATGTCTTCAGAGGCTTGGGAAAATGCATAAGATATTTCTCCATTAGTTCCAATGTCTAAATCCCTGGCAGAGACGATGGCAACCTGGGATCCAATAGGGCTGTCCTCCGGGATCTGCACCTCATAGAGCAGCTTTGCAAACTCTGGGACGTTGTCATTGATGTCCATAACTTCAATCCGTACCAGGGCCGTGCCGGACCTGGGTGGAGTCCCGCCATCTAGCGCTGTGAGGGTTAACCTGATCTCAGGCTGCTCCTCGCGATCCAGGGCTCTGTTCAGCACCAGCTGTGGTAATATTATGCCATCGAGACTGTCTTGTAAATTAAGATGGAAGTGGAAATTGGGACTGATTGTGTAATTTTGGAGACTGTTGGTTCCTACATCCAAGTCCTGGGCACGTTCTATTAAGAAAGTAGTTCCAGGAGTGATACTTTCTGGAATTTTCAACAGTATTTCTTTGTCTAGGAAAACTGGAGAATGATCATTTATGTCCCTAATCCGTAGCTCCGCCTGAAAAAACTGCAAGGGATTTTCTAGTAACACCTGGAAAGGTAAGACACAGGGCTCTGTGGGGCCGCACAGCTCCTCCCGGTCCAATTTCTCATTTAAGAACAAATCCCCGGTCTGCTTATCGAATTGCAAAAGGATTTTTTTTCCTTTAGAAACGACCCTGGCCCCCCTCACAGCAAGTTCTCCTATCTCCAGCCCCAGGTCTTTTAACAAATTGGCCACAAAGGAGCCACTCTCCGTTTCCTCGGCCACTGAGTAGTGCCTAGGCTGGGAACTAGCCTGAGCTATGCCCAGCAAAACAAAGAATATCAGGACTTGCCTTTGTTTAGGAACGCGCTCCTTCCCTTCTCCGGCCTCCATTGCCTTCTGGTCTCACACCAAACCTGCTCCAGCTCGGGCTCACGTTGTCGCTGACTCTATCTCCCCGTATCTCGCTGATACTGGGATGAGTGGACAATCCTAGGGCCCGGATTTCCCGAAGCGACCGCCTTAGAAAGCCTCCTCTTCCTGCTTGCTGCTGCTTTAGTCGAGTATCTGGGTGAAGGAGCGTCGGCTGGGTGCTTTGTTTCTGCTACTTCTAAGGCTGCAGCGCCACCCCGCGTCTCTTCCGAGTATTTATTTTCTCCTAAACTTTAAGAAAATCCCAGTGCTTTCTTTCAGGCTGATGGCAGTAGAAATTGAGTATTTTCAAGTAGTGTCTCTCAATATACCGAAGTCTTATTGGCGTTTCGAAAGGCTCTTCATTGCACCCACAGAGACATGGCAAGAATAAATAAATCTTCACTTCAGTTCCCTCACAGATCCAAGCGTTTTTTGTTTTTTTTTTTCAAACTGGAAAAAATAAATTTCAGAACCTGGAAGGGAGTGATCTTAGTCCTAGCATGCTTCAGAAAAAAGGCTTAGACTAAGAAAGTTCTATTTTTATTCAGAGTTTGGGCATGTGTGCAACTCAGTGGTGGTTAGGTTACCATCATCACACTCAAACCCAACCGAAAAACACAGAGACCCAGGAAAAGCACAGAATCCAAATAAGAGTATTTTAAGGGGCACTGAAATAGTCTCCTTACTCATACTTCTTTCTTTGCACTGCTCCCGCTTCACATTTCCCTGAACTTTGATGTGTCTGAGCCTCATGAAACTCTCCAAGAGCAGCCAGATATCTTCTTCTTGTAAATGTATCAATATTATTTTCCTTTCTAATGCCTAGAACTTTCAACATAACCTCAATTCAATTACCACATCTAGTAAAGTTAAGAGCAATTTCATAATATTAAATAGCCAGTAAATATTCCAGTTTCCCCAATTATCTTTAAAAATGTATTTCCAGTGATGGTTTCTTCCATCTGCTTCCAAACAAGGTATGTATGTCGTTGTTTGTTGTTAGGTTTTTTTAATTTTCTGTCTCTTTGGGGTTTTTTTAATGTTAATATAAAGAAATAAGTTATCAAGCCACAGAATGACACGAAGGAAACTTAAATGCATATTTCTCAGTGAAAGAATCCAGTCTGAAAAGGAAATGATACTGTATAATTCCAGTTACATGATACTCTGAAAAAGGCCAAATTATAGAGACACTTAAAAGATCAGTGGGTAGCTAGGAAGAAGAGGGAGGGGGAATGAAGAAGTTAACACTGGGGACTTTACAATACTATAATGGTAGATACATGACATTATACAGTTGTCAAAATCCACAGAACTATACAACACAAAGAGTGAACACTAAACTATGGAATTTAGTTAATAATTTACCAGTATTGGCTCATCAATTGTAACAAATGTACCACAGTAATGCAAGATTTTGATAACAGGGAAACTTTGAGTGGGAGAAAATCGGTATGTGAGGGGAACTATTTGTACTGTTTGCTCAATTTTCTGTAAAACCTAAGGCTGCTTTAAAAAAATAATTTTACTTTGGGAAGCCGAGGCTGGCAGATCACAAGGTCAAGAGATCAAAACCATCCTGGCTAACCTGGTGAAACCCCATCTCTACCAAAAATACAAAAAACACTTAGCCAGGCGTGGTGATGGGTGCCTGTAATCCCAGCTACTTGGGAGGCTGAGGCAGGAGAAGCATTTGAACCCGGGAGGCGGAGGTTGCAGTGAGCCAAGATCATGCCATTACACTCCATGCCTGGTGACAAAGTGAGACTCTGTTTCAAAATAATAATAATAATAATAATGATAATAATAAATATTAGGATGTGTCTCTAAAAGATCCATTGGGTTAAAAAATTGGGGGATGAAGAAAAAAATTAAATGTATAGAAAAGTTGAAACAACTATACACAAACTACAACTCTAACCTCCATCCAAATTAACAATTATTTGTTTTACCATATTTATTCTATCTTATTCTGCACACACATCTGCTTTTCTGCTGACTCATATGAAAGTAACTTGCAGACATCATATTTCACCTCTAAATATTTCAGCACGTATCACATAATTACAATATTATCTCATATAATCATAATGCTACTATCATACTTAAGAAAATTTGAAAAAATTCTACAATGTTATCTAAAATCCACTCCCAATCAAATTTCACTGTCTTTCCATTATCTTTTCCTCAATTTTGATAAGAATTCACATTCACTCAAGTTCCTTTGACAAATGCACTTACTTTTTTTAACTATTTGTTATAAGGAATGTCTTAGAAACTTTTTCAACCAGCTTTGATAATGGTATTTGGGTGTTAGATCTATTTACTCTAGAATAGTCTCCCATCTTTAATGACATTAAATTTCTGAAGTGTCCAGACTAGTTGTTTTGTAGGATGTCCTACATTCTGAATCTGATTGTTTCTTCATGGTATCATTTAACCTGTTCTTCTATCCCCTGTATTTTCAGAAAACTGGACTGGATTATTTATTAAATGTAACAATAGCGTAATATTTTAAAAAGCTCTCATTTATCCTCTGTAACTGCCAAAAAAAGGATAATCACAGTTTCCCTTTCTTAACATTTAGAAAACATGCCTATCTCTACCTGTTATTTTTTGCTTTTCATGACTATTACTTTTATATGGATGTTATAATAATTCAAAATATTTTAATTCATTGACATTGAGCATTAAACAAATTCATTGAGGTGAATAATATCCAAGGCCCAAGTTTTTAAAAACAGCTTTTTATATAAGCTGCAAAACCTAATTAGGGTCCAAAATAGATGTCATGAAGATCAGTTATATCATACAGGCAGGTTATAACTGGAAGGTTACTTGAAATTTTACATTTAACCAGGTATATGGCTATTTCCTTTGGACAGGTTTTCTGAACTAAATCAGTTGTAGTTAATTTGAGATAAGATAAAGGAGAGGAAAATAGGTAATATGAAGAAAATAACATAATCTTGCTCCTCTCACAAGCGGGAGAATAGAAAACTTAATATCTAAGATACATCAGAGGATACAATAACCAAGAACACATTAGGTTTTATTGTGAAAAAAATTTTAAAACCTCTCATGTTGTCATGTGTCCTCACAATTCAGAAGGTTTTACCCATCTTTCATTTCAATGCTATTAACATACCTAGAAATAAAAGTAAGTTTCTCTTTTTCAAAAATGATATAACCAACACCAATATTTTATATTTGTATATGGGTTTCTAGCTTTAAATGCATTATATCTGCTATGCTATTTTAAATCATTTATTTTCTTAAACCTTGATGAGAATACACCTTCCTTCTTTACAAACGCTCTTATTTTCTTAATCTCCTTCAATAAGGAATCGTATATATTAGATTAGAATTTATAGCATATTTATAAGTCTAAATGAAATATGTTTACACATAGTAAATTTATTGTAATGAGGGAATCTATTACATAATTTAAAAATTATGTTATTACAATAGGTTTAATTTCTTAGGTTTGGCTTTACTTTTCATATGCTGCACAAGCACAGCCATTATCCTAGGAGTCACTTTCATAATTTTGAAGATTCGTTTCAATAAAATCTAACTATTAAAATATTACACAAATAATTTTATATACAGGAATAGAAAAATATTTTCAAAAACACTAAAAAATGAAAGCAAGTCATTACAGTCTTATTACAAAAGTACAGCCATTCAAAAAATAAATAAGAACACATTGTTCGAGTATCTGTCATAATTAAGCCTCTCTTTTTGGGACGAAAGGGTGATTTGATTTTTTGACTGCCATGAGATAAAAATTACAAGAATTAAGAGAAAGGGTAGTCAAAGGGATTTACATGACCATTTTCCTATCAAAGATAATACCAAATGATAGGGAAATATTATCCCCACTAGTATCCCTCTTTAAATAGAGAGGGATCTTCAGCTTTTCAATGCCTTCTGCCCATAAGCTGGCTTTACTTAGCCATAAGATGGCAGAAGAAGGAGGTGTTCTCAGTGATCTAACACTAAGACTCTGCAGAAAATATGAGAGAAATATTCTAGGATGAGAAGGGAGTATTCTGGCATAGTTTATTACCCTAATCTAGGGGGAAAATTGGGGGCATATTCGACTAATTTACTTTTGCCTTACTGAGGATACAAGTAAGTTTTCCCATAATCTATCAAGACATACATTTCATGAAGCTCAAGCAAACAGGATTTCAAAATAAAGGTCGGCTAGACTTCGTGGCTCACACCTGTAATCCCAGCACTTTGGGAGTCCAAGATGGGTGGACTGCTTGAGTCCAGGAGTTAGAGACCAGCCTGGGCAATGTAGCAAAACTCCATGTCTACCAAAAAAAAAAATCAGCCAGGTGTGGTGGCTCACGCCCATAGTCTCAGCTACTTGGGGGGCTAGGGTGGTAACATCAGTTGAGCCCTGGAGGCAGAGGTTGCAGTAAGCCGAGATCACACCACTGAACTCCATCCAGCCTGGGTGACAGAGCGACACCCTGTCTCAAACAACAAAAACAACAACAAACAAGCAAATGAAACATGAAATAAATGCCACTCAAAAAGGGGAAATGGTGTTGTTTATTCTCTTCCCACAGGACAAATAAGCAAGAAAAGGTTTTAAAAGTGATATCTGCACAAGAATCTTGCCCAATTTTGTTTAAGGAAAACCATCAGAGTCTATTAGGACAATCTGTCCCCTTGAAAATAAAAATCTTGACCAGGACTGCAGATAAAGTTAGATAGACCGATATAGATGGAAATAGAGATGAGAGAGTAGAAGTATGACCTCTTCCAAAAATCTCAGACCTTTTTTTATGATTAAAATAGGCTAAAACTTAAATCAGGTTTAGGTAATCTGGTAGACGATTGAATTTTCACTAAGATCACTATTGAAATTTTACTTTAAAAGAAAATATGGACCGGGCGCGGGGGCTCACGCCTGTAATCCCAGCACTTTGGGAGGCCGAGGCGGGTGGATCACGAGGTCAGGAGATGGAGACCATCCTAGCTAACACGGTGAAACCCCGTCTCTACTAAAAATACAAAAAATTATCTGGCCGTGGTGGCAGGCGCTGTAGTCCCAGCTACTTGGGAGGCTGAGGCAGGAGAATGGCGTGAACCCGGGAGGGGGAGCTTGCTGTGAGCCGAGATCGTGCCACTGCACTACAGCCTGGGCGACAGAGCGAGACTCTGTCTCAAAAAAAAAAAAAGAAAGAGAAAGAAAAAAGAAAATATGGCTAAGTACAATATCGAAAATTAGTAAATAATGAAGAAGTCCAAAGGTGTAGAGAGGGCAAAGAATATGGGGTGAGGGGAAGAAACCTGAAACTCTAACTACAAAATACAAAGCATAATCAATTTAGATATGCTAAAGAAATATAAGGAAATACTTGAAAATTATTATATTTTCATATCAGAGTAATTATTTGAACATCTACTGTGAAAAGGAGCAGGCCGACAAGAGAACAAAGGAATATTAAAACCATAGTTATGACCAAATAAATGCTAAGTGAGGAATCTAAGTGACAGACCCCATATTCCTGAGGTCTGTCAAGATGTAGCCAGTAGAGCTGACAGAAACAGCTGACCAGCAGCAGTTGTACCAGCAGCAGTTGTTGTCTTACTGTGGAGTACACAGGTGGCATCTCAGTGTCCTTGACCATAACCTGAAGTCTATGATTGGCTAGATTACCATCACTCACAAACCTGGTGTGCACACTTCCTAGTTTTGGGCTAACATGCTATGCAGATGGAGACTCAAGTCTTTGAGTAACTGATAGGACATGAAGATCTTCCAGACCTAGTCTCCTTCTACTGCCACCATCTTGAACATCACATAATCCGTTCTGCATTAAATATAACACAAAGGGGAACTGCCATTGCCATCAAATATTACCAACCACACCAACACCATGCTGATAGCTCATTGTACTAGTGTCTGTTTCTCTCATACAGAACTTGACTCTTAAGGGCCTTACAAACAGATGATTTGTGTCCACTGTCGTGGAGTACTGCACATCCTGGGAAACCAGAAGCAAATAAGTTACTTGCGTGTTTTTCTAAGTCTCTGTCTATGGCAACGTGCTGTTAAAATGCACACTTTTAGGGCTGTGTTTTCACACTTGATAAGTGTAGAGGCAGTTTGGTGAAAATGAAGACCTGGTTGTATTGTTTCCTTTCAGCTTACGGTAACTCCAGATCTCTGGCAGTGATCATAGAATTGTACTTGTCTTTATTCTACCTCTATTGAAGGCTTTAGGGTGAAGGGAGGGTGATATTATGAAGCCAAAATATCTATTTTTTTCTGTGGTCTGGATCTGAAACACAGGAAACAGCAAATATGGTCTAAAGGCAGATATGGCTCCTTGGGACCCAGTTCATAAATGATGACATGATGATTAGGAGTGGACTGTCTTTTACATCAAGAAGTTACATTTTCCAGAGTCTTTAATTACTGATGATCTCAGAATCCACACTGTAGATTAGTATAGCCTTGGAATTTATGGGTTTGCATGATGGGTTTGCTTTTGGTACTTTTATACCAATGTAAATGTTTTATTAAAGTTTTCATTAAGTCTTCAGTAGCCCGGTAAAACCTTAAAGATAGTTTTCTATTATATCTTATATCCAAATTCCTGATAGAAAGGTGATAGCCAGGGAGGAAAAACTTTTTTTCTGGGATTACTGTACTGAACTACTGTATATTACAGATGAGTAAAATCACTAACAACCCACAACTTTGGTGAAGACCAATGTAGATTTGGATCTATGTGGTGACCCATCATCCAATATCATGATAGTCAAATTAACCTCAACCCATTTCTTTCCATTGAGAAAATTGCCCATCCTCATTCAGGATATTTCCTGCCACCATTCTCTAAACAAACAGAAGAGAAGACATGGGAATTAGGATTCAAAATATACTTATGAATACTGCTCTGTCTACATATTCTGCCATCTATATGGTCTCTACAAGATGCTCTCCTTGATTTTTTGCAGCATTCCTAGATCCAGTAATACACACTAGTGAATGGCTATATCTGTGAGTCCAAGGTACCTTGTAAAAATGTAACTCATTTTTCCAAGTTACCTTTCTCAAGGAAAGTGAGTAATTCAAATGAGTTACATTTTTCAAAGGTGCTCTGAGACTCACAGATGGATCCAATTTCTATTTAGTACCCACTCCTCAGTCTTTTGATTTGAAAATGCTGGGTTTTTAAAAAATCTATAGAAATATGAGTTACCCTCTCACTCCCCGCACATCTCAAGTTCCCCATCCTAAGGCCCAAATCTCTGCAAAATTAGCAATGAAGGAACCACTCTCCAGCAGCTCTGGAACAGAATTCTGCAGTTCAGTATCCTGAATGGTACAGGCCTAGTAAAACAGAATCATACTTTGTTTTAGACTGGGCTTTAAGTATTACATTATTCCTTCTTCTAACACCTTCCAGCAAATATGGTCCTGCAGAAACTCTGATCACCCTAATGTTTCTATTACTTATGCCACCAGAAACTGAGGCATCCAATACAACTTTCACAGACAAGGTAATATAATATGAAACATATAGCACTGTATTTGCAATCTGCTTTAACCACCATTTGAGCCTGCAGTGCCATTATAGGACCGCCCCCACCTCCCCCGCCACCGCTTAGTGTATTAAACTCTCTAGAAAGAAAAAAAGTATTTGAGAAAGGCCAATGAAAATACCAAACACTTTGTATTTATGTCATTATTATCCAGTGTATTGAATAATGTCTGTTTTCCTTTTCGGAGCAACTATCATAAATATATTAAATATCAACAAATAGGTCTTATTTGAGGCATATTCTGTTGTATATTCTTTAATTTTCGTAAACCATATGGGAGAGTATTAAACATTGACATGAAGAAAAAAGATAAGATTGTTTTGTCAGTCTATTTTACATGATATTTAATGTACTGGATATGCTGTGATATTAATTGCCAAAGAATTAATCATTTTTGATGTTTAATAAGAAAACTTAGTAAAAATTAACGAACACAAATTTAACATTGACATAAATAAGCTACACAGCAACTAAGTTGATTTATGTCTTAAATAATGAAAAAGACATTTATTTCTACAGTTTTTTTCTCTTGTAGTTGTACATCTGCATTTGATTTCGTGGTCATCAATATCACCAAAATCATCAAATGACTATTTCAAATAAAAAGTTAAAACTATATATTAATAATAGTAATCAAGTAAATAGTTACTTAAACTAAGCAAATGGAGACCAGTCCTGCTGAAAAGTAGACTATCACAACTTGTCAGCCATCATTTACGAAATATCAAGAAAAGCAAAAGATGACTTTAAAATAAATAGCTTGACCTTTGAGAAGTTATGAAGACTATCATTTTATGGATTGAAGTGGGATGAGTTTCCTTGTCAGCTTCAGAATATCTGCTAGGACAGTCTACTCAAAGTTTTACGGGTAATATACCTTTGAGAAAGATCAAAGGAAATTAGGCATGAGCAGAAAAAAATGCATTCCTTTTCTGTGCTTAACAATAAAGAGGAAATACACTACTAGCTTCTAAGTAGACCTTTGTGAGATAGATAAAAAGATAAAAATAGCTAAGCCATCAATATCTGTTAACTGTTAATAAACAATTAGCTATGCTTCAGGAAAAAAACACGATGGAAATTAGAGCCATAAAATAACCAAAACATTCAGAATGGTGCTGTTTTTCTCTACCTTTTATCCAGAATCCAAAAGGAAGAATGGCAAAGATGATAGCTGTCTCTACCTACTGTCTTGTTTTGAGCTTTCTGGAATCTAATTTCATTGGAAATAAAGTGATGTTGTGTGTAGCGTCTTTTCTGGCCTGCATTATTAGGTTGTCAGACTATGGAATATTCTAAATATCCAATGGAAAGGAAACTCTTGTAGGAAGGATCAAGGCTTTTGTTTTGTTTTGTTTTTATCTCAGGGTGCCAAGATTATGGTTCTTAAACAGATGAAGTCTTTCCAGAAGTGCTCCAGGATGAGGCAGATAAGTGTCAATATGACCAATTCTATGTAATTGTCATCCAATGGCATTGTCTTCCACCGTCCTTCACATGAAGAAACTATTTCTGAAACTATTTCTGCTGTTAATTGCCTGAGTGTTTGCCACGTGGCACTGAAATTGCCTGGTAATTCTCTTGCAGTGGATGCTTATGATGCATGGGGTATCAGTGATATTTAAAATGTTCTGCTAGCATTTAAAATGCTCTCCGGAGGTTGCAGAATTCAGTGAGCCTGGAGAATTCTGAGAGCCAATTCATAATTATTTACTCAGACTAAATCTTCAGCCGAGACTATTACAACCAGGTTGCTGTGAGACCTGCATCTCAAAGATTGTCATTGATTGTCATGACCTGGACCTAGGAGATCTCAAATATCTACAATTCTTCTCTGGGAGAGTTAAACTTACCTTGGGTTGTGGTTCATCCAGCGATTTTTTCACACGTATGGACAAATTACTTAGCCCAATATTGCACAGCACATTATCGTGAAAATGGAAATTGAAAATGAGTGTGTAATTTCCAATGATGGAAAATTCACCCAAACCTCATGCATGTTCCTGATGCACATTCTGGAACATTCAGAAGAATTTTTCAAAGGAGGAAATGGTTACACCTCAGACACAGATTTTTCTCAAAAGACAAAAGACAAAAAAAAAAAAAAAATTTATACAGGTAATACTTGGAAATGCAGGGCTCCTATAGGTCCGGTTTTTCTACTTGAGAGTAAGGGCTCTTCTGTGGGTCAATCTAAAATGTTATTTGGTCTCTTTGGAAACTATCTTGCTCCCGTCTTTTCTCCCGCCGCTCCCCTTTCCGCCGCCAGCGCCAATCTCCAGAAACCCTGACCATAAAAAAGCAGTTTTCCTTTTCCTGGGCCGCCTGCGCTACGCCCGGGAAGAAAATGAAAACCCACCACTTGCGTTTTCTGCCAGATTTTTTCTCGCACAATTTCCTGTATATCCTCTGAGTGCATTGCCCTTAATAAATGAAGTCTTCGGAAGTCCTGTAAGACTTCCAAACATTTGTGTAGTCCCCATTCATTCGAAGAAAGCTGTAAAATCTGAGCTCGCTGCGGACGTTTTCCATCTCGTACCTGTTCCCAGCACCTTTCAGATTTTGTCCTTTCTAAAATGGAGTCTGCAGGCAAATGCAGGGCTCCTCCTACTATTACTTTTTAGCCTGTAGTGCCACCAGGCGTCCGAATTGAAAATCTGGTCTGTACAGCGCTTTCCTGCAGAAACTGTCAAAATCTGTCCATATTCACATCTAGTGGCGGAATTCTCACCTCTTGAGTTTTAATTACTTCTCCAATATTTAGTTTACTTAATGTGAACAAAAACAATGGTTAATTGTTTATTATCATAATATCAGCTGTGAGATTTCCTTTGAGAGGAACCGAATTGGATTTCTTCCATTTCAATCAAGCCAGTCATTTGGCCATGAATTCATTGAACTGATTAATTCTTCGTAGGTATTTTTTACACACAGATTATATTCAAGCACTGTGAAAAACACTGGGGATATAAAGTTGAGTAAAGCCTGGTGCCTACACCGCAGAAGGTTAGAATATTAAAAAGGTGACTCAAGGTGATTTGCATAGGCACTATCAGGTACTAAAAAGGGATATTTAAGTAAGAATAGAAGTGAGTATCAGGAAGAGTCTCAGAGGAGGTGAGGTTTGAGCTAAGTTTAATTTTATGGTACCAACTTAAACACAAACCAATTGAAATGATCTGCTGCTGCAGATAAAGTATTTCTGATTTTGCAGAAAACAAGATTTTTTTCAAATGATGTGAATGAACATGACGGCCCATGGAGGGGTTGCAGTCTTTCAGTCAGTCAGTCAACATCACAGAGCCCTGTATGAAGTGTCAAGGGACGACAATTAAAAGACTAGGGATAGGGCCGGGAGTGGTGGTTCACGCCTGTAATCCCAGCACTTTGGGAGGCCGAGGCGGACGGATCACTTGAGGTCGGGAGTTGGAAACCAGCCTGGCCCACATGATGAAACCTCTTCTCTACTAAAAATACAGAACAACTGCGTATGGTGGCGCACGCTTGTAGTCCCAGCTACTTGGGAGGCTGAGGCAGGAGAATTGCTTGAATCCAGGAGGTGGAGGTTGCAGTGAGCTGAGATCATGCCACTGCACTCCAGCCTGGCTGATACATCAAGACGCAGTCTCAAAAAAAAAAAAAAAAAAAGGATAGGAATAGGCCTCTTTTTTCTGTTTGAACTTTGCTCACATTCCCAGTTTAAAGGAAAATCCTGCAGCTTGAGTTAGCAATACCTTAAGGAAATATTTAAAGTGATGATTAAGACTTTATGATGTTGACTGGGCACGGTGTCTCACGCCTGTAATCCCAGCACTTTGGGAAGCCAAGGTGGGCGGATCACCTGAGGTCAGGAGTTCGAGACCAGCCTGGCCAATATGATGAAACCCCGCCTCTACTAAAAATACAAAAATTAGCTAGGCATGGTGGCATGCACCTGTAATCCCAGCTACCCAGGAGGCTGAGGCAGGAGAATCGCTGGAACCCAGGAGGCAGAAGGCTTCAGTAAGACAAGATCGCACCACTGCACTTCAGCCTGGGGAACAGAGCAAGACTCTGTCTCAAAAAAAAACAAAAAACAAAAAACAAAAAAAACACAACTTTATGATGTTAAGTGTTAAGATTCATATTCAAGTCCTGGCTCTGCTTCTTCACATACATTAAATTAAGAAAATTATTTAATCTCTCCAAACTTCTGCTTTATCATCTGAAAAAAATTATGGATATAATGGTGTTATCTCCTTCATGAAGTTGTGACAATTAAATGAAACAGTGCAGACCAGGTGTGGTGGCTCACACCTGTAATCCCAGCACTCTGGGAGGCTGAGGTGGGCAGATCATGAGATCAGGAGATTCAGACCATCCTGGCCAACATGGTGAAACCCTATCTCTTCTAAAATACAAAAAATTAGCCAGGTGTGGTGGTGCGCACCTGTGGCCTCAGCTACTCAGGAGGCTGAGGCGGGGGGAATCATTTGAACCCAGGAGGCTGAGATTGCAGTGAACCGAGATCGTGCAACTGCACTCCAGCCTGGCAGCAGAGCGAGACTCCATCTCAAAAAAAAAAAAAAA
>NW_012107742.1:879093-889699 GCF_000951045.1 Mandrillus leucophaeus | reverse complement strand
GCTGTTATTAGTGTAATACTGTGAAAGCAAGAACTTCTCTACATTGTCTGGTTTACTCCCACAAACAAATATAAGTCTAAATGACTCCTACACTACACTCTATTATCTTTCTCCCTTACCTCAACGGAACATGCAGCACATTCTTCTTTATGCAAAAATTTAGAACCTTTAAGTACATCATAAGTTATGAGAATTTCACTCACAGTTTCACCTTTGTTGAATATGAATTATTTTAATTCCTGCATATTCAAACTCTCTCTTTTCAATGAATTATTTGATCTTATCATCCAACTTAAAAATCTTGCCAGAAGCTGGGCATGGTGGCTCACACCTACAATCCTAGCACTTTGGGAGGCTTAGGTGGGCGAACTGCTTGAGCTCAAGAGTTCAAGACTTGCCTGGGCAACAAGGTGAAACCCTGTCTCTACTAAAAATACAAAAAATCAGCAGGGCATGGTGGCGTACGCCTTTAATCCCCGCTACTTGGAAGGCTGAGGCACAAGTATTGATTGAACCCGGGAGGCAGAGGTTGCAGTTGGCTGAGATCACGCCACTGCACTCCAGCCTAGGCGACAGAGTGAAACTGTCTCAAAAAAACAAAACAAACAAAACAAAAGGCGAAAACAAACTTACCAGGGTCCCACACTTCCTTTCAGCTACCATCTCATTTCTATGAATTTCTTAAATATTCAAGCTTCTTGAAAAGATTTTATACACGTACTGACAATACTTCCTCAATTCCTCAGTCTCTCCTTAAACTTTTACAATTCAACACTAAAAGTGTTCATTAATTCACTTCCATAATGCCAAATCCAGTACTTTCATTCTCCTCTCATTTGAACTTTCAGTAACATTAAACATAGTCCACTATTCCGTCCTTCTTGAAACACTCTCTTCTGACTCTCTTCTGACTCCTGTGACAGCACACTCTTGAAATTTTTTCTCTCTACCCATTCCCTTTTAATCCCTTTGGGGACTCCTTATTTATCCTTTACATATTAAAGCTTCTTAATTTTGTATCCCCTGTACACTTTCTTTTCTTGTTCTATCTTCTCTTTCATGGAATTTTAATATAGCAATTTCTACATACTAAGTGTGCCATAGTGGGAAGACCCTTTAACGTCCCTGACCTTACTAAGATTCTTCATTTATAAAATGTATAATGTGTTCTTTATACTTATACAATACCTAATTTCTACAAGACTCAATTTCTTCATCTGTGAAATGGGCAATAAATTCTTAAGAGACAATGAGATCAAAGATGTAGAGAGACATATTAAAATATATATTTTTCTTTTTTGGGTCTCACTCTATCGCCCAGGATCAAGTACAGTGGCACAATCTCAGCTCACTGCACCTCCATCTCCTGGGTTCAGGGGATTCTCATGTCTCAGCCTCCCAACTAGCTTGGATTACAGGCGTGTGCCATCACACCATGCTAATTTTTGTATTTTTAGTAGAGACAGCATTTCACCATGTTGGCCAGGCTGGTCTCAAACTCCTGACCTCAAGTGATCCTCCTGCCTCAGCCTCCCACAGTGCTGGGATTATGGCATGAGCAACTGCGCATGGCCTAAAATATATATATTTTTTCATACTGGTCTCCAGTCTACATGGTTTGGTAGCCCTGCCATGAATCTATCTAATTCTTTTGAACTAAGAAGTCTATCTTGAATGTCATATTCATGTTGTAGGCATGCTAACAAGTCTCAAAACTTTTTCACTTTTCCACTGTTGACAGTGGAACATTTCTCAAAGAACTGCTATGACCTAAGTTTCTTAAGGAGCCCATATATGGTAGATTCTTTCAAGATTCAGGATGCATCTTCCATACTGTACTACCATAATGAATGTCATATGTTTTGCCACTTTTGAGGGCAGAACGAAGGATTTAATTTCTAAAGCCTAAAAAGGAAGATCTTTAGGCTTCTGAAGATGGTAATCAGAAGTATCTTTAACATCTCTATCTCTCTCACCACCCTGTCTAACCCATCATCAAGTTTGGTGTATTTTCTCTTCAAATTATTATGACAAATTATTCCATTTCCATTTGCATCCACTTACAACACCCTCACCCAGAATATCTTCATTTGCTCACTGGACTCTTATAAATATATCTCTTGTCTTTTTCAAATCCACTCAGCCAGTTCTCCACAGACCAGTCAGAATGACCTTGTAAAAATCAAAGTAACATTCGGTCACTCTGAGGCTGAAATATCTGCGGTGAGTTTTCATTGCTTTAATAATAAAGTTTAAAATCCTCAGTATAGACTAAAAGATCTGGCAATGACCCAGCCCCTGCCTACTTTTCTGGCTTCATTTTTAAAAGTCACTCCTCTCCTTAATAAGTGACTTCCAGCCACACTAACCTCTCTATTCTCCAGGATTTCCAAATTCCTTCTAGTCTTCTTTTTTTTTTTTCATGTGATGTTCTCTCTGTATCCCCATGTTGCTTAGCCCTTGCTTTCCTTTGCATTCTAGTTTAAATGTCAACTCTCTCAATGAGGCCTTCTCTGACTCCACTAGTAGGGTATATATCTCTACACACATATGTATATATGTTAGATACATAGTCTTTCCCAGGATACTATAAGTGCCATGACAGCATGGTATTCCATGGAACATAATGGTTCCTTTATTTGTTAATTGACTAAATCTGATGTGACATTCATATTTATTTCCTTCCCATAATAAAGATTACTGGAGTATAATGTGACAAGCATGTTCTGAACAATACTCTGCTTTTTTTCCAAAGGAATATGAATTTTGGAATGAAAGGCAGGTTGTGTTGAACGAAGCCGACTAATATCCTCCCACCAAACTTTTAGTAATTGGATGACAGGGACTCTTATTCATTTTTATCTCCTCTTTCATTTAAATATCACCATAGTTCAGTCTCAGACTTAAATATTAACTGATAAAACACTATATTTTATTTATAGAAATATGGTCCACAGAGATCTGATAAAGAGTATCACTCTCCTACTTCTGAATTTTTATTTACAAACTCATTTTTAACCCTATTTAGGTTTTGCAGTAATCTATACTCATAGTCTGTGTTCTCCCTGCAGAAATTTCAGTATTTACTAACATCCATTTATTTAACAAAATTGTATTGAGGGTCTACTCCAAGAAACGGAGATCATCTCTGAGGAATACAAACTGTAAGTAAAACCAAACACTATCCCTACCCTCAGGGAGCATGATCTGATGGGGAAGAAATACTTTAATCAAATAGTCCCACAAATGGATGAAAGACTGAAATTTGGCTACATACTACAAATAAGTGATCTGGTGGCTCTATGGGAGCCTATAAAAGCCTATAATAATAGATTTTTATCTAGTCACAGCAATCAAGAAAGACTTCCCTGAATATGGCAAGGATAGATAGGCAAAGAAGGAGCAAAACAGCAATTCATGCAGAGAGAAGAGCATGCACAATATAGTGGATTTCTCTGAAGACTGAAGTCTTTTTTTTCTTTTATTCGAGACAGAGTCTCACTTTGCTGCCCAGGCTGGAGTGCAGTAGCATGATGTCGCCTCACTGCAACCTCCGCCCCCCAAATTCAAGCGATTCTCCTGCCTTAGTTTCCCAAGTAGTTGGGATTGCAGGTGCCTGCCACTGCGCCCAGCTAATTTTTGTATTTTTAGTAGAGACAGGGTTTCACCATCTTGGCCAGGCTTGTCTTGAACTCCTGACGTCGTGATCCACCCGCCTCTGCCTCCCAAAGTGCTGCGATTATAGGCGTGAGCCACTGTGCCCGGCCGGCACTGAAGTCTTAATATATACATTCCCCCCATCCAGATTTTCAGTGAGGACCAAATTTGTTCATAAAGGTTTTTATTCTCATTTCAGAGTTGCTGCAACTAATGGCAACCAAGAAGCCTGGAGGTCGGGCGCGGTGGCTCACGCCTGTAATCCCAGCACTTTGGGAGGCTGAGGCAGGTGGATCACCTGCGGTCGGGAGTTCGAGACCAGCCTGACCAACATGGTGAAACGCCGTCTCTACTAAAAATACAAAAAATTAGCCGGGCCGTGGTGGCAGGCGCCTTTAATCCCAGCTATTCGGGAGGCTTAGGCAGGAGAATCGCTTGAACCCAGTAGGCAGAGGCTGCAGGGAGCCCAGATCGCGCCACTGCACTCCATCCTGGGCGACAGAACGAGATCCTGTCCCAAACAAACAGAAAATCACTAGCTGTCACCCTCGTCCGCACAGTTAGACATCTGTTGGAGCCGACGCGTAATTTCGGAGGCTGTAAAAATTCCCATCTCGGCCGGGCGCGGTGGCTCAGGCCTGTAATCCCAGCACTTTGGGAGGCCGAGACGGGCGGATCACGAGGTCAGGAGATCGAGACCATCCTGGCTAACACGGTGAAACCCGGTCTCTACTAAAAAAGTCAAAAAACTAGCCGGGGGAGGTGGCGGGCGCCTGTAGTGCCAGCTACTCGGGAGGCTGAGGCAGGAGAATGGCGTTAACCCGGGAGGCGGAGCTTGCAGTGAGCTGAGATCCGGCCACTGCACCCCAGCCTGGGCGATAGAGCGAGACTCCGTCTCAAAAAAAAAAAAAAAAAAAAAAAAAAAAAAAAAAATTCCCATTTCCTAAATTATACATCCAGGAGAGAAAGCCGGTTCTATAAGGAGTGACTCCAGGAATCCTGAGCAGTCTACTGGCCTCATTTCATCTCCCTTCTGGTAGGACCGATTTTAGGGCCGGTACCGGAAGTGCTGGTCACAGCGACTTCCGGTCGTCTCGGTCTTAGTGGAGTCAACGAACTTTCTAGTGTTCTTGCCTACTGCACTAACTGAGCGACCAATTGATACCTAAGTTTAGCCGATGTTCTGAAATCTGTTCTGTAAGAGCCTAAGACAAATTGCGGCTACAGAAGCTGTTTTGAAATGCGCTTGGCTTCCGACTTCCGCAAGGGGAGGCAGCTGTTTCTTGTGTAAGCAAAGCCGAACTGAAACAAGAGGAAAAGGAAGGAAAGGGATATGTGAAGATTTTATTTGGATCTTTTCCCCTTTTTAGGCTGGAACAGTTCTTCTAATTCTTTTTTTTTTTTTTTTTTTTTGAGATGGAGTCTCGCTCTGTCGCCAGGCTGGAGTGCAGTGGCGCTATCTCGGCTCACTGCATCCCCCACCTCCTGGGTTCAAGTGATTCTCCTGTCTCAGCCTCCCGAGTAGCTGGGACTACCTACAGGCGGGCGCCACCACGCCCAGCTAATTTTTGTACTTTTAGTAGAGACAGGGTTTCACCATGTTGGCCAGGATGATCTCGATCTCTTGACCTTGTGATCCACCCGCCTTGGCCTTCCAAAGTGCTGGGATTACAGGCGAGAGCACCGCGCCCGGCTGGAATATTTCTTTACTATTTCTGGCACATTCCGGGGATGGGATAGCTGCGACTGTTTTGCATTGCCCTCATCAGCTGATCTGAATGCTCTTTCGTTTGCTGGGATCACAGCGTTTTGATCATGTTAAGACAAAAAAAAAAAGGGGGGGGGCGGGGCATGAATAGGGGTAAAACTACAAGTGGCATAAAGATCGTTTTAAAATGCATACATTTGAAGAGCCCTCCTTCCATATGTAAAGTGTAATTTGAGGCAGTTTTCTGAATGGAATTGAAATACTCCGAGTTAGGAAATTACACAACCCAGTTAATTTATTTCTGTAGGTTACTTTGCAAGGGTAGGTTAGTAACTGTATACGTGGGCTGATTGTGCTAGTTACATCTGAAAGTATATTAATTCTGGCTTCTAAAGTGGAAATATTACGTGTGAGTGTTTCGTGTGATATGGAGCAGCAAGGTAAAAAACTAGATGTTGAGAACTGGTGCGTTTGTTTGCACAGGCAAAGGTTGGAGAAAAAAGAGAGTAAATCTGGGTAGGTTGAACAGACAGGCTGGAGCATCTAGGAAGAATTATCCTGAGGCTGGTTCAGGTTAATTGAAGGTTTTAATAGAAAACTTTCAAGAAGGTGTACTTGCTGAACTGCTGGTACAGAAAATTATTTTTCTGAATAATAATTGTCGAAAGTAGTTTGCGTAGGTAGAGCAAACTACTCTTTCCTCAGCTTTTCATTCTCTTTTGGATTTTCTCGGCTTCTCCCAGTTTTCTACTTTGCATTGATTCTTTTTCCGTTTTCAGCGTAGAGTAAGGTCAGGTGACTGAGTACAGAAAAAGAGATCAGTTGGCAACTCACCAGTGAATGTAACCATGTACAAAGGGAAACTGGATTATTAAGATGAAAACAAGATAATTTTCCTCTAAACTATACACCTATAGTATCACAATCAGAAGGTGTCTTAGGAAGTAAGGCGGTTTTATTTACAAAAATATTTTTGTGTATATATTTGTTTATATAGATGGTCTTCCATAAAGAAGCAAGTACAAATAGCTACAATTGAACTGTATAAATCAACACAAGTGGGAATTAATTCAAGTTTATTTAGTGAATACTAAGTGCAAAATAGTAGAGTAAGAATTATTATTTTAACACTGAAGATAAAAGTAGATTAAATATTTCTGAATAGGTGCAATTCACTAGGTAGGTTATGTTAAGGACCATATTAAAAAGACATCCAAAACAAGAAAAGCCTAGATTCGCATAAAATAGCAATTTAAAAATAAATACCTACTTAAAGTAAATTCAGAATCATCTTTTTTCTAGAGCTGATTTTTTTTTTCTAACATGAGGTATTGTCTGACAGTACCACTTCTCTCTCCTAATTAAACAAAATCAGTGTTCAGATTTGGTCAAGTAAAATACGTTTCAGGTTCTCCAGATACTAGCATAATACTTGGTGCGTATTGATTACTTAAATGTAAATTCACGGAAGAGAATCCAGGTATATTTGAACAAAAACAGCACTTTTAATTAAGCATGTTGACATTCTATTGAGTATAATTTCTTCTTCTGTTCCTTTATTCCGTTATTTATTCAAATTCTATTGCTGTTTTCCCTTGTGTAAAGCTGTGCATACTGTGTGTGCAAATATATAGAGAAAAAATTCAAGCTACCTTGTCAGTCACAATTTAAGGTTGACAAGTATTCAACTGAAGATCAGTTGAATTTTTTCCTTCATATCTCATTTGTTATGTGAGATGAATAGTTTTATTTGGAAGCAAAATAGAGGTTTTTAAGATTTTGCAGGGCTTATGAAGCATAATCTAAATAAACAGATTTGTGACTGTGTGCCTTTTGAGTACTCTGGGGTTTTCTATTACCGTTTAGTTGTTCCAAAAAAAATTTTTTTTTAAATTTGAGACACGGTCTCTCTCTGTTCTCCAACTCCTGCTCTCAAGGGATCCACTCACCTAGGCCTCTCAAACTGCTGGGATTACAGGCTGAGTCACCCCATTGACCTTAAAGTATTATGAGGCTTTCTTGTGTTTTAAAAAATACTATCTTGAAATTCACAATAGTGGTATTTTTTATGATTTTGCTAGGAAAAAATGGGGGGTGAATGGAAGCCCAATTTAGAAATGTTGAGAGGTCAATGAAAGTCCAATTGACTAGTACGTTAAGAGGTTTTATATTGAGTTCTCTGAGAGCTCATTTGATTACAAAAGAAGTCTGCTTATTTACTAAGGGAGCAATGAATTATAATTAAGTTTAATGTTTAGGAACAGGCTTTTCTCATATTCTCCTAAGGCCGAGGGATATTTCACTCTGAAACTATTTTGAGGTCAAAGAAGTGCAGTGTTAACTGAAATGTCAGGAAGAAGGGAAACTCTTTCTCTGAGTTTTGTATGCACACTAGAGAAAATGTGTTTTTATGGGGTTTACTGGGAGTGCAAAGGCTTCAACCAAAAGTCACTGAAGTCCTAGTAGTTCGTTGAGTTCAAATTTGGATATTTTGCGAGACATTTTTTCTTTATTTTTATTAAATTTTATTTTTCTATTTGTTTATATAAATAGCAAGCAGGGATTTTAGAGGGAAATTGGAGGTTCCTTTATGGTTCCTCATGTATTTAGTGACTGTTTAGAGGTGGAAGTGTATATTTGTGGATTTTATTTTCAAGACTAAATTTTCAAATTCCTTTCAAATTTATGTATAATTAGATCAACCAAATATCTATGGCAATTAGAGAGGATCAAATTGACACAAAATTTTGTGCTGAAAGCATATTGCACCTCAGGTGATCCATCCGCCTCGGCCTCCCAAAATGCTGGGATTATAGGCATGAGCCACTGCGCCCAGCCAACTTTTAAAAATAAATTTTCTTATTATTTGGTTGCCTAGTACACTGTGATTTTTTTTTCTTTTCTTTTAAATTTAGGTTCAGGAGTACATGTGCAAATTTGTTGTATACGTAAATTGTGTGTTGCTGAGGTGTTTGGTGTACAGAATCTTTTGTTACCCAGGTAATAATCACAGTAGCAGTAGTAGTTTTTTTATCCTCCTCCTTCTCACGCTCTCCACCCTCAAGTAGGCCCTAGTATCTATTGTTCACTTCTTTGTACCCATGTGTCCTCATCGTTTAATGAGTATAAGTGAGAACGTGCAGTATTTGGTCTTCTGTTCCTGAGTTAGTTCCCTTAGGATAATGGCCTCTTGCTGTATCCATGTTGCTACAAAGGACATGATTTATGAGGTGATATGATTTTGATGTGTCTATAACGTTTTTGAGCATATCATCTTATATGGCTTTTTTAGTGGCTATTCTAGGTATCACATTATATACAGATAATTTATCATATTCTGTTTATGTCATGATTTCACCCAGTTGAGTGTAGTATAGCAATATCCCCTCTTTTTTTCCCTTTACTTCCCCATGTATAATTGTCTTATTCCGTGTACATACATTTACAGCCATATTAGGCAGTCTTACAATTTTTGCTTCAGCATAATTTAGAAAAGTCAAGAGGAGAATAAAGCCTATTGTATTCACCTATTTTTTTGCTTACTGTGTTCTTCTTTCATAATGTTCCTGTATTCCTTTTTAAATGACATCCTTTCTGTTTAGATAACTTCCTTTTTAGCCATTCTTTTAGAGAAGGTCAACTGATAACAAATTCTCTTAGTTTTCCCTCATCTGATAATGTCTTGATTTCATTTATTCTTGAAGAATATTTCCAGTGGGTATGAGATTCTTCATTGACAGTCCTATTTTTTCAGCCCCTAAAAAATTGAGTTACATCCTTTGGCCTCCATGGTGTCTGACGAGAAGTCTTCTGCCATTCAAATTGTTTTCCCCCTAGAAGTAACACGTTACTTTTCTGTGGCTGCTTTCAAAAGTTTGCTTTGTCTTAATTTTCAGAAGTTTGACTACAGTGTGTCTTGGTGTGGATTTATTAGGGTTATCCTATTTGAGATTTGCTCAGCTTCTTGAACATCCAGGTTTGTCTTTTGCTAAATTTAGGGAGATTTTCACTCTTTATTTCTTTAAGTACTTTTCAGCCCCATCTTCATTATCCTTTCCTTCTCTAATTCTGGTGACACAAATATTAGATCTTTAATTATTCTACTACAAATCCCTGATGCTCTGTTCATTATTTTTCAGTCTGTTATTTGTTTGTTCAGATTGAATCATTTCTTTTGTTCTATCTCTGATTAACTAATTCTTTCTTCTGTCCCCTTTATTCTACTGTTGAACATATCTATTAAGCTTTTCAGTTTTGATTATAGTGTATTTCAGTTCTTTTATTTCTTTGCGGAGACTTATTTATTTAATTTTTTTTTTTTTTTTGCCTAGACATTACTGACCAAGAGAGACTTTCTATTCTTTATTGAGGCTTTCTAGTTCTTAATTTGTTTCAAACATGTTTGCAATTGTTTACTAAAGCATTTTTATGGTGGCCTCTTTAATATCCTTGTCAGACAATTCTAATATTTCTTTCATCTTCGTGTTGGCATCTCTCAATTGTTTTTTTTTTTTTTCATTCACTTTGAGATCTTCCTAGTTCTTGGGATGACAAGTGATTTTTTAAATTGAAATCTGGACTTTTTCATATTATGTTTTGAGACTCGGGATCTTATTTAAACCTTCTACTTTAGCTGGATTTTTTCTGACACTGCTCTACCCATGCTAATCATTTTCTGCATAACAGGAATGTTACTTTTTCTAATACCTGGGACAGATGATCTAAGATAAAAAAATTTGTTCCTTTAATAGAAATAAAAACTTTTTTTGAGAGAGAGAGAGAGACAGGGTCACATGTCACACTCTGTCACATAGGCCGGAGCACAGTAGAATAATCATGGCTCACTGCAACTTCAAACTTTTAGGCTCAAGCAGTCCTCTGGCCTCAGCCTCCCTAGTAGCTAGGACTATAGGTGTGCACCACTATACCTGGCTAATTAAAAATTTTTTTTTTTTTTTTTTTTTTTAGAGATAGAGAGTCTCACTGTGCAGCCTAGGCAAGGCTTGAACTCCTAACCTCAAGCAGTCCTCCCACCTTGGCCTCCCAAAGTTCTAGGATTACAGGGTGAGCTACCACACCTTGCTGGATAAATCTTTTGAGGCCAGGCATGGTGGCTCATGTCTGTAATTCCAGCACTTTGGGAGGCTGAGGCAGGTGGATCACTTGAGTTCAAGACCAGCCTGGCCAACATGGCAAAACCCTGTCTCTACTAAAAATAAAATAAAATAAAATAAAATAAAA
>NW_012107742.1:867094-878318 GCF_000951045.1 Mandrillus leucophaeus | reverse complement strand
TTTTTTTTTTTTTTTTTTTTTTTAGACAGGGTCTCCCTCTGTCACCTAGTCTGGAGTGCAATGGCATGATTACAGCTTGCTGCAGCCTTAACCTCCTGGACTCCCTTCACCCTCCCACGGTAGCCTCCAGAATAGCTGATACTATAAACACACACCACCATGCCTGGATAATTTTCATACTTTTTGTACAGCCAGAGTTTTGCCATGTTGTTCAGGCTAGTCTCAAACTCCTGAGCTCAAGCCATCTGCCCTCCTCAGCCTCCCAAAGTGTTAGAATTACAGTCATAAGCCCTGCTTCAGCCATAATTACATATATAAAGATTCCTTTATAATAGAATCATTTAACAGTACATATTTCTAAGTAGCACTTTAGTTGCATCTTCCAAGTTTTGGTATGTAGCATTTTCATTATCACTCAGGAAATATTTTCAGATTTTCATTATAAACTATTTTCTTCGGGTTTAAGCTTTAAAACTTTACATGGGAGGTTTATGATTTTTAATTATTGATTTCTAATTTAATTAAATTGAGGTCAAAAGATGGTACCTTGGCTGGGTGTGGTGGCTCACATCTGTAATCCCAACACTTTGGGAGGCCGAGGCAGGCGGATCACTTGAGGTCAGGGGTTCGAGATCAGCCTGGCCAACATGGTGAAACCCCGTCTCTACTAAAAATAACCGGGTGTCCTGGCGCATGCCTGTAATCCCAGCTACTCGAGAAGCTGAGGCAGGAGAATCGCTTGAACCGAGGAAGTGGAGGTTACAGTGAGCCAAGTGAGCCAAGATCACACCACTGAACTCCAGCCTGGGTGACAGAGTGAGACTCTGTCTCAAAGAAAGAAAGAAGGAGAAAGAGAGAGAGAGAGAGAGAATGAGAGAAAGAAAAGAAAGAGAGAAAGGAAAGGAAGGAAGGAAGGAAGGAAGGAAGGAAGGAAGGAAGGGAGGGAAAGGATGTTGTCCTTATAAATTATTGGTGTCTGTTAGATTTATTTTGTTATCTAATATGTTGTCATCTTATTTTAAAATGTTATGTGTATTTAAAATAATGGGGATATTTAAACTGTAGAGCATAGGGTTCTCTCCCTATATGTATCTTTTAGACCAAGCCCATTCCTTGAATTATTCAAATCCAAATTTGGATTTCCTAGCTATTTTCTATTTGGTTGATCTATCAAATACAGGAACAAGTAGGTATGTTTAAAACCCCACATATGATTATGGACTCACCAATTTTTTTTTTATTATACTTTAAGTTCTAGGGTACATGTGCACAATGTGCATGTTTGTTCCATATATGTACATGTGCCATGTTGGTGTGCTGCACCCATTAACTCATCATTTACATTAGGCATATCAGGCTCACCAATTTTTATTTTAAATCTGTTTGCCAGGCACGGTGGCTCACACCTATAATCCCAGCACTTTGGGAGGCTGAGATGGATGGATCACCTGCGGTCAGGAGTTTGAGACTAGCCTGACTAACATGGCAAAATCCCATCTCTACTAAAAATACAAAAATTAGCCAGGCGTGGTGGCCAGCTACTCAAGAGGCTGAGGCAGGAGAATCACTTGAACCTGGGAGGCGGAGGTTGCAGTGAGCCAAGATGGCCCCACTGCACTCCAGCCTGGGCAACAGAGCAAGACAGCGTCTCAAAAAAAAAAAAAAAACCTTCTGTTTGCTTTATAAATGTTGAAGTTATATTAGATACATTTAGTTGCAGAATTGTGCTATAATGCTTTTTGCCATTAGGACTTTTTTCTGATATTCATACAGGTTTTCAGATATTGATATTCTGATAACTGATATTCATATTTAGTATTATATACGTTTGTTTTCCATGTCTTTACTTTCATTTTACTGGGTGATGGGCAGAATAATAGCCCTCAAAGATGTCTACATCCTAATCCTTGGGCCTTGTGAATGTTATGTTACATAGCAAAGGGAATTAAGGTTGTACATGGAATTAAGGTTACTAATCAACTGACCTTACAATAGGGAGATTTTCCTAAATTGTCCTGCTAGGTGCAGTGTAATCCCAAGGGTCATGAAGATTGGAAGAGAGGCTAGAGAGCAGAGTGACAGAGTGAGGTGGATATGTGAATATGAAAGAAAGGTATAGAGAGGTGCAACATTGGTGGCTTTGAAGATGAAGGAAGGAGGTCTCCAGAAGCTGGAAATATCAAGAAAAGAGACTCTTATAAAACCTCCAGAAAGGTATGTATTATTGCAGACATGTTGTTTTTAGCCCTGTGAGACTTGTGTCAGACTTCTGACCTACATAACTGTAAGATAATACATATGTGGTGTTTTAAGCTACTACATTTGTCGTAGTTTGTTAAAACAGCAAGCAGAAAATGGATAAACAGTGTTTTAAAGTTTTAGCTATGTCATTTGTAAAAAGCATTTAGCTGTATTATTTTTAGTTCAATGTGATATTTTTGTCTTTTCATAAATGAACTTGGGAGACTGAGTATTGCTTGAGGCCAGGAGTTCAAGACCAGCTTGGGGAACATAGAAAGACCATTTCTCTATATGTACATATATGCATACATACATACATAAAACGAACTGTTTGTCCTTATTGTGATTACTGATAAATTTGAATTTATTTTTCTAATATTGTTTTGTACTTTCAGTCTTCTAGGGCTTTTTCTCTACTTTCCTGCTTTTTACTCGATTAAGTTTTCTTTCTTTTTTATTCTACTTGTTTGGAAGTAACACATTCTTTTTCTTTTTAATCCCAGGTGCAGATGGTTAATTGTATTTCTCAGTTTAGAGTACATTATCAACTTTGGTCTGTGCAGGAATCCCCTTATTTTATACTTCATTTTCCCCTAACTTTCAGCACTCCTGTTTCTCTATTTACATGCTTAGCCTATATGTTTAATATGTGTCTTTAAATGTATGTTTATGCTTATAAAATATTGTTTTGTTGTTTTTGTCCCTGTAAAATATGTTCAATACCAGGGGGGCATTTTAAGTTTCTTATTCCATTTCTAGTTTTTTAAAAAACTCGAATCGTGTTTTTGAGATCTAGTTACATTGTTTTTGAACATCAAGTGTATTGCATATGACCTCTGTGTGACATTCAATAGTGTACATTACCATTACCATTTACTCTTTCTTTTTCCTGTTGTTGGACAACTACATTTAACTCAGTACCCAGCTATTACAAACAAGGCCATGATGGACTCATTGTATATATTTCCTTACAAGTCAGTGTAAGAAGTTCTTTGATACATTTATACAGAATCTGGATAAATACATTTATTTTCATTAAATACTTCTAGAATGCTTTCCAAAGTTACTGTACTAGTAGCTATTTCCTTCAGATGTGTATAAGATGTCATTACCTCACATCCTTGCCAGCACTTGGCATTTTCTAGCTTTGTATTTCTTTTTCATTTTGCTGAATATAAAAGTTATTTTATTTTTAATTTGTATGTATGTGATTACTCATGAGTTTGGGCATTTCTTCCTATGCTCTTTTCTATTTTCTATAGCATTTGACTATCTTTTAAATATTTATTTGCATGGGTTTTTTGTGAGTTCTAAATGTCAATCTTTTGTTGGTTTTAGACATTGGAAATATTTTCTGCATTATGCCATCTGCCTCTTACTTTTTTTTATTATGTCCATCTTTGAGCAGAAATCATAAATGTTGAAGTAAATATATAAAACTTTTTGCTTTATAATATGTACTTTTTGGCTGTTGTTTAATCATTTTCTACCCTTAAAGCACAAAAATATTACCCTAATTTTTTTTTCTTTTTTTCTTTTGAGATGGAGTCTTCCTCTGTCATCCAGGCTGGAGTGCAGTGGCATGATCTCAGCCCACTGCAACCTCCGCCTCCCGGGTTCAAGCGATTCTCCTGCCTCAGCCTCCCAAGTAATGGGGACTCCAGGCAAGCACCACCACACCCAGCTAATTTTTGGATTTTTAGTAGAGATGGAGTTTGACTATGTTGGCCAAGCTGGTCTCGAACTCCTGACCTCAAGTGACCCACCTGCCTTGGCCTCCCAAAGTGCTGAGATTATAGGTGTAAGCCACTATGCCTGGCTGAGAGGTTACTGTTTTTTGTTGTTTATTTATTTTGTTGAGACAGTCTCGCTCTGTTGCCCAGGCTGGAGTGCAGTGGCACGATCTTGGTTCACTGCAACCTCCACCTCCCAGGTTCAAGTGATTCTTGTGCCTCAGCCTCCCAAGTAGCTGGGATTACAGGCGCCTGCTACCATGCCCACCTAATGTTTTGTATTTTTAGTAGAGATGGGGTTTTACCATGTTGGCCAGGCTGGTCTCGAACTGCTGGCCTTAAGTGACCTGCCCTTCTTGGCCTCCCAACTACTGGGATTACAGGCATGAGCCACCGCACCTGGCCAATTTTTCTATTAGTTTTATTGTTTACCATTTATATCTAGATCTTTAATCAATGTGAAGTTTATATGGTGTAAGCATGTATCTAGGTTATTGTTGTCCATTTATGAGGCAAATTTTCCCAACATAATCTACTAAACAGTCTGTCCTTTACTTATTGTTTTGGTGCAAACTTTATCATTTCTCGAGTTCCTATATGAATATATGTATTTTTAAGCTCCTTGTGTTATTCTGTTGGTTCATTTATGTGATCTTGTGTTAGTTTTCTTATTACTTTAACTTTGTAGCATATCTTTATATTTGGCAGGACAAGCTCATCTCATGCCTTTTATTGTAAAAGATAAATTAGCTATTTGTGAAAATATATTGTTTTATACTGATATTAGAATGAGTTAAGTTCCTCAGAAATCTACCTGGAATTGTAATGAGATTTTATGAATTTGTAGAACTCAATAGAGAGAGTAGGCTACTTCTGTTAAGTCATTCCATACATAAATGTGTTATATTTCTCCATTTTTAGAGTAGTTTTTTTTTTTTTTTTTTTTGATTTTTTTTTTTTTTTTTTTGAGATGAAGTTTCGCTTTGTCACCCAGGCTTGAATGCAGGGGCACAATCTTGGCTCACTGCAACCTCTGCCTCCTGGGTTCACACGATTCTCCTGCCTCAGCCTCCTGAGTAGCTGGGATTACAGGCACCTGCCACCACGCCCAGCTAATTTTTTGTATTTTTAGTAGAGACAGGGTTTCACCATGTTAGCCAGGATGGTCTCAATCTCCTGACCTCGTGATCTGCCTGGCTTGGCCTCCCAAAGTGCTGGGATTACAGGCATGAGCCATGACGCCTGGCCTCGAGTAGTTTTATATCCTTTAATAGCATTAAAATTTTTCTCCATAATGGTCCTGTGAATATTTTATTGAATTTTTTCTGATTCTTTATAGATTTTGTTGTTATTGCAGTACATATTTTACTTTATATAGTATTTTCTAGTTGGTTATTACTGATATGAGGGAACACTTCTTTCCCCCCTTGGTTGATACTGTATTTAGGACCTTTGATAAAGTCTTCAGAAAGATGACTTTAGCAAAAGTGCTACATTCTAGTGATTTTTCTTCATAGATGATTATTTCATCTGCAAATACCAATACTTCTGTCTAGTCTCTTCCATACCTCATACTGCTTAAGCCTTTTTCAAGTTTTGTAGTAGTGGCCAGGATCTGTTTACTCTGTTAAGAAGTAGTGGTTCTGGTAGGTATTCCTTTCTTCATCCTAATCTTATTGAGACTATTTCTAAGGTTTCCTCGTTAAGTGTAATGTTTACAGTAGGCTTTTGATATATAGTCTTTTTAAAGATAAGTGTTTCCATATGTATCTATTATATGTAAGTGTTCAACTTTATTTTTTTCTATTACTATTAACAGTTTATTGGAAGTTTGATAAACTATAAAACCATCCAGACTAGTTCTTTTTTTGGGTGGGGTGTCAGGTCTGTGATTACCATTTTGATTATTTTAATAATTATTATCTATTCAAAAATTTTATGACATTTGTACCAATTTGTCATTTCTATTTTCCTACAAATTTATCTAAGCACTTAGTTTTTCACTCATCTTATTTACTTACTATAGTCTTTATAGTTACTTCTTTTTAACTCTGTATTTTAAGTTATTGTACCTTTTCCTTTTTTGGACAACCTTCCTCTAATTTTTCTGTTTTATATATATGTATATAATTATATTTTATATATACATATATAATAGAATAAATATTACATTTGAAATATATATACATATTTCAAAATAACTTCATTTCCTTTGGCTAATTCCTTTTCTTTATTTATACTTTAATTGGTTTCTGCCCTTATCTTTATTACATCCTCTTTCCTCTTTGAGTTCGCTTATTGCTTTTTTAAAATGTTTGAACTCATTTGCTTTAAATATTTCTTTTTTTTCTGACATATGCGTTTAAAATAAAAACTTCCATCTAAATTCTACTTTTTCTCTGCCCCACAAATGTGGGCTCATTATGTTTTCACTGTTGTTAAGTTCCAAGAACATTTTACTTTTCTTTAATATTTCCTCTTTAACTCAAATATTACTTAATAATTTGCTATTTAGGTTTCAGTAGAGTAGGATTTGTTTAAAGAAAATTTTTGGTAATTATTTAAAAATATTTTTGCGCCGGGTGCGGTGGCTCAAGCCTGTAATCCCTACACTTTGGGAGGCCGAGACGGGCGGATCACGAAGTCAGGAGATGGAGATCATCCTGGCTAACACGGTGAAACCCCGTCTCTACTAAAAAATACAAAAAATTAGCCGGGCGAGGTGGCGGGCGCCTGTAGTCCTAGCTGCTCAGGAGGCTGAGGCAGGAGAAAGGCGTAAACCCGGGAGGCGGAGCTTGCAGTGAGCTGAGATCCGGCCACTGCACTCCAGCCTGGGCAACAGAGCGAGACTTCGTCTCAAAAAAAAAAAAAAAAAAAAAAAAAAAAAAAAAAAAAATTGCATTTTGATAGATATATCTGCTTTGATTTACCTAGATTTCATGACGCTTGCTTTCTAGACTAGTATTCAGCCATTTTTAAAGATCATTCTATTGTGTGTTCAAAAGAATATTTTTTGTTCTTGTGATGAATTGTTTCTGAATATATTGCTGCACATCAATTGTGATTTTCAAATATTCTTTATTTTTACTTATCTTTGAGTAATGTTTCTCAACGTAGTGTATTAAAAACTCCATCTTAGTTGCTGATTATCTATTTCTTTCAGTGTTTTTTGGTTGTTCCTTTATGTATCTTGAGGGTACATTATTCAGTGTATATATTTTCATGATCATTATATCTTATTGATTTGTATTTATTTTTGTACTTGTCTTTTACATTATTAAAATTATTCTATATTTTATTGGATTAATATTTGGATGTAATTCTTTTCTCATCCATTTACATTTAACCTTTCTTTATAACAACTGTCGTGAATCTGCTTTTTATAGGCTCCACATTTCTAGGGCTTGATTTTTAATTCAAACTGAAATTCTCTAACTCCTGATGGGTGAGCTTATGTATGTTTATTTTAGTTGCTGTTATTTTAGCACATCTCTCTGCCGTCACATTTCAATATTTCTTTACTGTTTTTAACCCCTTTCCTGACTCCTATTGGCTAAATAAGATTTTATTCTGCTAACTGGAAAGTCATGCATTTTATTTATATTTTTCTGGTGGTTACTACTAATTTATTAAGACCCATGCTCACATTCTTTTCTTACCTATATCTTCAATTTATTTGTGTAATATCTGCAAGGCATTTTCCTTTGATCCCAGAATGCTGGGATTATGATCCTTAAAGAGGTAAAGTATGTTTCAGGAAGTGCTCCAGCATAAGGCAACTAGTGACAACATGACCAGTTCTAGGAAATTTTCCTCCAGCATCCTTCACGTGGAGAAGTGTTAGAAAAATAATATATTTCTGAAAATATCCACACTATTAATTGGCTGACTATTTGCCACAGGAGCCCTGAAATTTCCTTGTAGTTCTCTTGGATGTTAATGGCACACAGCCATCAGCTATTTTTTTCTATTTTGTTAGTCTTTTCCAAGAACCAATACCATGTATTGCTTCCATCCAGTGTTGCTAATGAGAAGTCTGTTGTAAGTTTGATCTTGTTTCGTTTTGTGTAGTATGTTCTTCCTCTTTGTCATTATTATTCATAAATTTCATCACAATTTGTCTAGGCATGGCTTTGTCTTGTTTACTACTCTGCAAGCCTTCCAATCAGAGGCCTTCTTTCATTATTCTTTAATTCTTAGACATTTCTTTCTATAATTTCTTCAAAAACCATTCTCTCCATTTTTATATTTCTGTTCTTCTGGGATACCAATTTTTGTGCATTGCTACTTCTTTTAGCCTCTGTATCTCTTAACTTTAATTATATATCTTCTAATTATTTTTCTTTCCCTACTTTCTTCTGAGACAATTTTTCAGTGTGATCTTCTAACTCACTAAGTAGTTCTTCAGTTTTATCCTTTCTGTTAATTATCTCATCTATTATATACTTTGCTTCAATAATTATAGTTTCATGCTTACTATTTTCACCTTATTCTTTAAACTATAGTTCTTGTTTTATATAGCTTATTTCCATAAGTTTATTATGCTTACTTTTATATTCTTGGTTCTACAGTAATAATATCTCAGTTCTGATATTAACAGTGTAAGTTTATTTCGCTTTTTAAGTACGTATGTTTTCAAATATACCTACTATACCTAAGTAGGTTTACTTTCAAATATACCTACTTATTTTGAGCCAATATTATCAGCTATTCTTTCTGATAATGTGTATGAAGAAGAGACATGGACCAGATCTAGTCCTTGTCAACCAAGATGAGATAGAGAAGAGTGGGGAGGATGCAGTCTATGGTGGAATTTCCTAAATGCCAGGGAATTCCAGTTCATCACTACTGTCTCATAGCCCCCTAATCAAACAATTCTTCAGGCTTGGATTTCACCTTCCATTCACCTTTTTCCAGGAAAAAGCATTACCTGAAGGAGTTACTGTAAATTATAATTCACCAACAATGGGATTTGAGGTAAGGGGAAGGGGAGGGTGAATGTCCAAGGCTAGTCAGTATACAGTTAATTAATACAAATTTTGACCCAAGTAGATTTTTTTAATTGCCTTGACTTTTACCCCGATGACAACTATACCAGCAGTCTGAACTGTTGCCACTTACTTCCAGTGAGAAAGCAGGAAATCACTGTCCAAAGGTGGGAATAGGAGATTTATTTTAAATATATCCTACCACAAACATGATGGCTTACCTTCCTTCCCAGGCTGCAGCCACCACTAAGCCTTAACACACCAGTATAAAACAGACTCCATCCTTCTCAAAAGCTTCTTAGGGTTTTTTCATTATTTCCTAAGTTCCTAAGTTTGTTCTCTCTCTCTCTCTCTCTCTCTGTTTGAAGCAAGAGTCTTGCTCTGTCATGTATGCTGGAATGCAGTGGCATGATCTCAGCTCAGCTCACTGCAACTTCCGCCTCCCGGGTTCAAGTGATTCTCATGCCTCAGCCTCCTGAGTAGCTGGGATTACAGGTATGTACCACCACACCTGGCTAATTTTTGTATTTTTAGTAGAGACAGGGTTTCATCATGTTGGTCAGGCTGGTCTCGAACTCCTGGCCTCATGTGATCCACCTGCCTCGGCCTCCCAGAGTGCTAGAATTACAGGCATAAGCCACTGTGCCCAACCGCCTAAGTTCTATAATGTTTCAATGTATGGTTCCTCCATGACTGCTCTTGTGGTATCTGTAACCCATGCTAATCTGCTGTCTTGACATGAACCAGAAACAGTATATTTCTCTTCTCTGTCATTTCCTCCATTCTTCTTCTGGAATATCTCTGGGACCTATATTACTGTTTTTCCATCTATCTTCCATGTCTCCTATGGCAGCTTTAAAATCTTTTCCCAAATTCTATACCACTCCTTTATTCAAGAGGTAGGACATATGTCCCCTCATCTTGAATTTGGTCTCTGTGACTGTTTGACCAATGGAAAGCATGGGGAAAGTGACACTTGCTCTTATAACCCAGCCACCATGTTTTAAAGGCCACATAGGATATATGCAATTATTATGGTTCACTGCCAGCATCAATCATGGAAGAGAGGTCACCTCCAAATGATACTAGCTCGCTGCCACTATGTCACTCCCAGCCTTTGAGCTTTTCTACCTAAGGCCTCAGGCATCATAGAGCAGAGGCAATTCATTCCCATTGGGCCTTGTCTGAATTCCTGACCCATGGAGTCCATGAGCATAATATGTCTGTTCTATGCCTTTAAGTTTCAGTGTGGTTTATCATAGTAGATAACATCTTTTAAATACTCTTTCATAATTTTAATCTTTTTGTTCTGTGTTATTGGGCAGATCTTAAAAATCTTCCTTTATCTCAGATAAAAGGGTTTACTGAACAACAAAATAAATGATAGAATTGGATTATAACCTAAATAATAAATATCCATGTGTCCATATATAATTCCATAGTTACATACCAATTTACTAATTTAGTCTTCATTAGCTTTCAGACTAAAGTTTATACTATCTATTGAGGTTTTGATTACAATGAATAAGTTTCTTTTCTAAAATTTCTGGTTGGCTATATTTATATGAATCCATTCTTTATTTCAGTCTTTTTTTATCTCATAATTTACTATCTTTTGTGGGTGTAACTTCTAAATTCATCTCTGCAAGCATCTTAAACAGTTTTATTTTGAACGACACTTTTTGAAAATGTTTTCCTTTTCATTCCTCTCTTTACTTATGTTCATTTCCTAGACCCTGGGCATGGTCTAGAATCAGGTTGTATAGTAATGATTTGGGCTTCTGACCCAACGTGATACTGGAAATGGTACAGATGACTACATTAAGTCTGTTGGCTACAGAGCCTAGTACATATTCTGAAAGTTGTTTCTGTGTCCTCCAGCCTTCACAGGCCTGCAACATACCATAACATACAGTTTCAGGAATTTTTTGGCAATGGCTTTTCAACCTATCTTGACCCATCCTACCTCTTGACTCTAACCAATGACGCTGGCTTTTATTCTCCATTTTTCATGGTGAACATTTTGTTCCTGAGAGATCATAAGAGCCAAACTAATGGTAACCAATGCCAACTTCTCATCCCGATAGCTTGAAAATCCAAGGATTTTATCCCCGCTCACCACTTTATGTCTGTTCCACTTTTTTTTTGAGATGGAGTCTCGCTCTGTCGCCCAGGCTGGAGTGCGGTGGCGTGATCTCGGCTCATGCAACCTCTGCCTTCTGGCTTCAAGCAATTCCCATGCCTCAGCCTCCTGAGTAGCTG